>NW_027661826.1:232500-235873 GCF_963422515.1 Blennius ocellaris
GAGAGGAGGGGAGAGGAGGGGAGAGGAGAGGAGAGGAGGGGAGAGAATAGAGGAGAGGAGGGGAGGGGAGGGGAGAGGAGGGGAGAGGAGAGAATAGGAGAGGAGAGGAGAGGAGGGGAGGGGAGAGGAGAGGAGAGAGGAGAGGAGGGGAGAGAATAGAGGAGAGGAGAGGAGGGGAGGGGAGAGGAGAGGAGAGGAGGGGAGAGAATAGAGGAGAGGAGAGGAGAGGAGAGAATAGGAGAGGAGAGGAGAGGAGGGGAGAGGAGGGGAGAGGAGAGGAGAGGAGAGAATAGAGGAGAGGAGAGAATAGAGGAGAGGAGGGGAGAGGAGAGGAGAGGAGAGGAGAGGAGAGGAGGGGAGGGGAGAGGAGAGGAGGGGAGAGGAGGGGAGAGGAGGGGAGAGGAGAGGAGAGGAGAGGAGGGGAGAGGAGGGGAGAGGAGAGGAGGGGAGGGGAGAGGAGGGGAGAGGAGAGAAGAGAATAGAGGAGAGGAGAGGAGGGAGGGGAGGGGAGGGGAGAGGAGAGGAGAGGAGGGGAGAGGAGGGGAGAGAATAGGAGAGGAGAGGAGAGGAGAGGAGAGGAGGGGACAGGAGAGGAGAGGAGAGAGGAGAGGAGGGGAGAGAATAGAGGAGAGGAGAGGAGAGGAGAGAATAGGAGAGGAGAGGAGAGAGGAGGGGAGAGGAGAGAATAGGAGAGGAGGGGAGAGGAGAGAAGAGGAGAGGAGAGGAGAGGAGGGGAGAGGAGGGGAGAGGAGAGGAGAGGAGAGAATAGAGGAGAGGAGAGAATAGAGGAGAGGAGAGGAGAGGAGAGGAGGGGAGGGGAGAGGAGAGGAGAGGAGGGGAGGGGAGAGGAGAGGAGAGAGGAGAGGAGGGGAGAGAATAGAGGAGAGGAGAGGAGGGGAGGGGAGAGGAGAGGAGAGGAGGGGAGAGAATAGAGGAGAGGAGAGGAGAGGAGAGAATAGGAGAGGAGAGGAGAGGAGGGGAGAGGAGGGGAGAGGAGAGGAGAGGAGAGAATAGAGGAGAGGAGAGAATAGAGGAGAGGAGGGGAGAGGAGAGGAGAGGAGAGGAGAGGAGAGGAGAGGAGAGGAGGGGGAGGGGAGAGGGGGGGAGAGAATAGAGGAGAGGAGGGGAGGGGAGAGGAGAGGAGAGAGGAGGGGAGAGGAGGGGAGAGGAGGGGAGAGGAGAGGAGAGGAGAGGAGGGGAGAGGAGAGGAGAGGAGAGAGGAGAGGAGGGGAGAGAATAGAGGAGAGGAGAGGAGGGGAGGGGAGAGGAGAGGAGGGGAGAGGAGAGGAGAGGAGAGGAGAGGAGAGGAGAGGAGAGGAGAGGAGAGAGGAGAGGAGAGGAGGGGAGAGAATAGAGGAGAGGAGAGGAGAGGAGGGGAGGGGAGGGGAGAGGAGAAGAGAGAGGAGGGGAGAGGAGAGGAGAGGAGAGGAGGGGAGAGGTGAGGAGAGGAGAGGAGAGGAGAGGAGGGGAGGGGAGAGGAGAGGAGAGGAGAGGAGGGAGAGGAGAGGAGGGGAGAGGGAGGGGAGAGGAGAGAATAGGAGAGGAGAGGAGGGGAGAGGAGAGGAGAGGAGAGGAGAGGAGAGGAGAGGAGGGGAGAGGAGGGGAGAGGAGAGGAGAGGAGAGAATAGAGGAGAGGAGAGGAGAGGAGGGGAGGGAGAGGGAGAGGAGAGGAGAGGAGAGGAGGGGAGAGGAGAGGAGGGGAGGGGAGGGGAGAGGAGGGGAGAGAGGAGGGGAGAGGAGAGGAGAGAATAGAGGAGAGGAGAGGAGAGGAGAGGAGGGGAGGGGAGGGGAGAGGAGGGGAGGGGAGAGGAGAGGAGAGGAGGGGAGAGAATAGAGGAGAGGAGAGGAGGGAGGGAGGGGAGGGGAGGGGAGAGGAGAGGAGGGAGAGGAGGGGAGGGGAGAGGAGAGGAGAGGAGAGAGAGAGGAGAGGAGAGGAGGGGAGAGGAGGGGAGAGGAGAGGAGAGAATAGAGGAGAGGAGAGAATAGAGGAGAGGAGGGGAGAGGAGAGGAGAGGAGGGGAGAGGAGAGAGGGGAGAGGAGAGGAGAGGAGAGGAGGGAGAGAATAGAGGAGAGGAGAGGAGAGAGGAGGGGAGAGGTGAGGAGAGGAGAGGAGAGGGAGGGGAGGGAGAGGAGAGGAGAGGAGAGGAGGGGAGGGGAGAGGAGAGGAGGGGAGGGGAGAGGAGAGGAGGGGAGGGGAAGAGGAGGGGAGAGGAGAGGAGGGGAGGGGAGGGGAGAGGAGAGGAGAGGAGAGAAGAGAATAGAGGAGAGGAGAGGAGAGGAGAGGAGAGGAGGGGAGGGGAGGGAGAGGGGAGGGGAGGGGAGGGGAGAGGAGAGGAGAGGAGAGGAGGGGAGAGGAGAGGAGAGGAGAGAGGAGAGGAGGGGATGAATAGAGGAGAGGAGAGGAGGGGAGGGGAGAGGAGAGGAGAGGAGGGGAGAGGAGAGGAGAGGAGAGGAGAGGAGAGGAGAGGAGAGGAGAGGAGAGGAGAGGAGGGAGAGAATAGAGGAGAGGAGAGGAGAGGAGGGGAGGGGAGAGGAGAAGAGAGAGGAGGGGAGAGGAGAGAATAGGAGAGGAGAGGAGAGGAGGGGAGAGGTGAGGAGAGGAGAGGAGGGGAGAGGAGAGAATAGGAGAGGAGGGGAGAGGAGAGGAGAGGAGAGGAGAGGAGAGGAGGGGAGAGAATAGAGGAGAGGAGGGAGAGGAGAGGAGAGGGGAGGAGGGGAGGGGAGAGGAGAGGAGAGGAGAGGAGGGGAGGGGAGAGGAGAGGAGGGAGAGGAGGGGAGAGGAGAGGAGAGGAGGGGAGAGAATAGAGGAGAGGAGGGGAGGGGAGGGGAGGGGAGAGGAGGGGAGAGGAGAGAATAGGAGAGGAGAGGAGAGGAGGGGAGGGGAAGAGGAGAGGAGAGGAGAGGAGAGGAGGGGAGAGAATAGAGGAGAGGAGAGGAGAGGAGGGGAGGGGAGGGAGAGGAGAAGAGAGAGGAGGGGAGAGGAGAGGAGAGGAGAGGAGGGGAGAGGTGAGGAGAGGAGAGGAGAGGAGAGGAGGGGAGGGGAGAGGAGAGGAGAGGAGAGGAGGGGAGGGGAGAGGAGAGGAGAGGAGAGGAGGGGAGAGGAGAGGAGAGGAGAGAGGAGAGGAGGGGATGAATAGAGGAGAGGAGAGGAGGGGAGGGGAGAGGAGAGGAGAGGAGGAGGGAGAGGAGAGGAGAGGAGAGGAGAGGAGAGGAGAGGAGAGGAGAGGAGAGGAGAGGAGAGGAGAGGAGAGGAGGGGAGAGAATAGAGGAGAGGAGAGGAGAGGAGGGGAGGGGAGAGGAGAAGAGAGAGGAGGGGAGAGGAGAGAATAGGAGAGGAGAGGAGAGGAGGGGAGAGGTGAGGAGAGGAGAGGAG
>NW_027661825.1:0-23373 GCF_963422515.1 Blennius ocellaris
AAGAGGACTTTTTCACACCAAACCCTCGACTATTTACAAAACCGCCGCTCGTCTCTTTTTCAACAAAATCTCGAATTCGATCAGAATCTCATGGGGCCTGAACTCTTGACCCCACTGGTCGATGGGTTTATACCCTCCAGAAGAAACAACACACACACACACACGCACGTCCATGAGAATTCCCTAAATATTATTCTATCCATCCATCTTCCATAGATCTTCATCCACCTGAGAGTCGCGTGCAGCTGGAACAGATTCCAGCAGACCAGAGACGATCCATCTCACACACACACACACACACACACACACACACACACACACACACACACACACACACACACACACACACACACACACACACACACACACACACACACACACACACACACACACACACACACACACACACACACACACACACACACACACACACACACACACACACACAGCTACGGGAAATTTACAGTCCAATTAACCACAATTAACGCATGTTTCTGGGCTGTGGGAGGAAAAGTCGTACACAGCAAAGCCCCGGAGCCCCGGATCCCGGATCCGTTCAGGATTCCGGATCCATTCCGGATCCCGGACCGGGAACCTGAGATCCTGAAGCTGTGACCTGTGAAGAACCGCAACAGGAACCCTGCAGGACTGTAACCTCACGTCAACCACGAGCCCAGAGCAGCCGCTCCCACAGCGTCCGCATCGAGGGGGGGGGGGGGGGGTGTAAACAACATGAGGGTCCCAACAACAGTCATAATCACTCTCACACACACACACACACACACACACACACACACACACACACACACACACACACACACACACACACACACACACACACACACACACAGCATACTCAGCTGTCGTGGACTCCAACACACCAGATACGTCTCGTGCTGCTCAGCCAGAAACTTTTAAAACGACTCCTCTGCTGTCAAACGGCCACACCGCCACGTCTCCAGTAAAGACCGCCACCTCTGATCAGACGCCACATCCAGAAGCCCGGGGGGGGGGGGGGGGGGGGGGGGGGGTTGGAGAAAGCGTCGGTGGCAGGCCGGAGCTCGGAGCGCTTGCAGTCGGCACAAACTCTGTAAAAGGAGATATTCGTCTCTCCGCCGTTCGCCACAGCGGCTTTCGCTTCCCAAGACATGAATCTGGGCCCGCGACCTTTCCCGACCTTGGAGTCTCGGCGGGGCCCTGGAGGGTGTGGGAAACGGCGGGGGCCGGGAGGCGGCGGAACAGTCGTGTCGTTGAGTTTCCACAACGACACGACAAACGTGGGGAGGGGGGGGGGGGGGGGGGGGTGAGGGGGCAAAGAAGGCAATTTCATGTTTAAGCAGCAACTTATATGGATAAATGTGAAGCAGGGAAGTGGGGGGGGGAGGAGGGAGGAGGGGGGGAAAGGGGGGGAACGGGGGGGGGTGGGGCTCTTTGCTTATCTGCACCAGGAAATCTTTCCGCGGACTGTAAAAACACACATCATCACTAAACACAACAGTCCTCATGTACCGAGGACACAATTACTTCCACAAAAACCCAGAGCTCAGAACTGCCCCTTCTCCTCCAGGTTACTCCCCCCCAAACCCCCCCCTCCCCCGCCGCCCCTCCATGTCGAACACACGGCGTTGGCCCGCAGCCCAAAACGGGGATCTGTGAGCCTGCCTCCGCTCTCCCCGACACAAAACGCCGGCCAAGACTGTGTGGAGCGGTGGTGGTGGGGGGGGCGGTAGGGGGTGGGGGAGGAGGGGGGGGGGGGGGGGGGGGGGGGCGCCTCCGAGGAGTTCTATTCTCTCCTCTCCTCTCCGGCGGAGCGAAGGAAGAGGCTCCTTCTGCCCGGAGGCCAGTGTATTTATGTTGAAAGAGAACACAAGAGCGCGTGAAGCCACGGTAAACATCCCTCCGTGGAGCCGGTGGTGAGGAAGGAGGGCGAGGAGGAGGAGGAGGAGGAGGAGGAGGAGGAGGAGGGGGGAGGAAGTTCTGCCACCCCGCCAAAACAAAAGGAAACGACTCCAGAGGTTTTTTTTTTTATTGGAACGTTGTCTTTGCGCCGATTGACTAATAGGTTTGTGAATAAACACGATGTGCTTTCAAGGGTTTGACACTGAATAGCCTGATTATGTAAATCTGCCTCCCAAGCAGGGGGGGGAGGGAGGGGGGGGGGGGGAGTATTTAAAAAGAAGAAGAAGAAGAAAATGACAAAGCTTTATTCCGGCGTGGCACGAGTGAGAGCTTCTCCCCGGCGTGTGACCTACATTATTGAGGAATTCTCCCGCATTTTATTGTGGAGGTCTTGACGAATCTCGCGGCACAATGGAGCTCAGGAGATGAAGGTTTTCCGCGAGAGAGGCGGCACAATGAGGATTTCTCATTTCTCATTATGATCTGAGCCAACAGCCGGAGACAATCCTGGGTTTAACTCCTGTTCCAGTTAAAGGTGGTGGTGGTGGGGGGGGGGGGGGGGGGGGGGGGGTGGATGGCCTACAATCAGTCATCAGTCCGTTAAACCAGGTGAGGATTTCTTTCATGTACCAGGACTAACTGAAGAACTGGAGTTTTAAAAACAGCATTTTGAAAACAGAACCCCCCCGAAAAAAACGCCACACTGGACGCTAACGACCGCTCCTGCAGCTAGCGGTGGGTAGCTGCAGTCATGCTAGCATGAGACGCTACGAGAACGCCACGCTTCAACTGAAAACGTTTTTTGCGTCTCCCTTTCACAAAAGTTTTGCGTTTTACTCAGCAGCGTTTCGAAAACAACGTCCTGGGTGTCTCCTCTGGTGTCTCCTGGTGTCTTCTCTGGGTGTCTCCTCTGGTGTCTCCTCTGGGTGTCTCTTGTTGTCTCCTCTGGTGTCCCCTGGTGTCTCCTGTTGTCTCCTCTGGTGTCTCTTCTGGTGTCTCCTCTGGTGTCTCCTGTTGTCTTCTCTGGTGTCCCCTGTTGTCTCCTGGTGTCTCCTCCGGTGTCTCCTCTGGTGTCTCTGCCGGTCGGGGGAATGGTTTGGTATCTGGCGGCCCCCCGGAGCCGTCACAGCTAAAGGTCAAAAGGTCAAGAGCAGCAAGACGAGCTCCGACAGACACGGCAACCTGTCCCCCTTCAACTGTCCGTCTCACTCAGCAGGAGTCCAGCCTGGCCCCTCCCCCGAGCCGGGACGCACTTCCACCAGGTCGAACCAAGAAAGCCATGAGTTCTTTCTCCCGTCATGACTTTGGTATTTGTAATTAGACGATTCTCCCCCCCCCCCCCACCCCTCCCCCAAACAGGCCGGAGCCTCGGCACGAAGGGACGCCGCCTCAGTGAGATGATCTTCCCGGGGCTTTTAACCGACGTGTGACAGCTGCGCCGCCGCCGCCGCCGCCGTCCTCAGTGAGTCCAGATTAAAGCTTGACATTCAAGAATCAGGTTTCCACGTTCCACCGGCGATGTGCAACGTGGATCCAATCGCCCGGCCGACGCTCCGGCAGAAACACTCGCAGACTTTGGACTTCTTCTCAAACGGGCGGCGTCTCGCCACGGCCAGCCGCCGTCGCGCTTTGATGTTCTGGGGACGTGTCCTCTGATGTCTCCCTCGTCTGGAAGCTAAAATTAAGGATCTGAGGACGCTTGTGAGACGATGGGGGGGGGGGGCCTGGCGGGACAGGAAGTGGGTCTGCGGGTTGGATCGGCTCTTTTGTTTTCACGAAGTCTTCGATGTGTAAAATTCTCGAGGACGAGAAAACGATACGGTGGAAGACGACGTTACATTTCATTTGTGTGGAAAATACACTTTCTCAAAGGACGAGTATTTATTAAATGTTAAAACAAAGTGATGATATATGTAAGATATATACAGTACTGATCGTCTCCAGAAGAGAACAAAGTTGTTGCTCCAAGCAGCCAATCAGAAATCAAACCCTATATGATGTCATCGGGGGGGGGGGGGGGGGGGTTTAGCCAATCACAATCAAGGTAGGCTCCTCCCCCTTTGACTCCTCCCACAATCAGACAGCTCTGCTCGGGCACATGGCGCCACGAGAGGAAGTACTTCCTCCTCTTCCCATATCTGGGCGTGTGTGTGGGGGGCGGAGCCAGTCCAGCTCACACAGACACAGCAGATTCTGAATGCAGCTCCTCGGATCCAACATTCTAATGGAGGAGAATCAAGGAGAAACTTAAAATATTTCTGGACAAGACCCGACCGGGGAGCGGGAGGTGAATTTTAAGTTGGATTGTTATTACGGTGACTGTCAAAATAAAAGCACCCAACTCCCAGGAGAATAAGGACTGGGAGTCACGACGCCGCGGAGCTCCGAGGATCCAATATTCTAATGGACGGGAAAATAAACTTTGAATACGACGTTTCTGGAGTGACTAGACCAGGAAAAGGAGGTGAAATGCTGGATAGCATGTAGCTTGTAGCATGTAGCATGCGCGTCACTGGTGATGAAGTTGCCGATGTTAATATTTTTTTCTTCCCCTTGATATTTTGTCAAAACATATTTTACAATCCGTCATGAGTACTCTGTACATTATCGGGTAATCGGTATCGGTATCAGTATCGCTAGAATCTCCAGTAGAAATAAAAAAAAAAAAAAAAAAAAACTATACTTTGTGCGTCGAGAACTCACTATTTAATTTTACTTAATTACATTAGAATGTGTTGCGTTTTTTAAAAACCTCCAGGAACACATTATTTCTAAGAAGCCCTGTGGTGGAATGTAATAAAAACCCTTTAGCGGTACAGTAGCGCGGCTAGCGTCTCCGGCCGGCGGCTTGAAAGAGTGAGGGTGGACTATCGCCCCGAGCTCGTCGTTATATTATATTTTAATCCATCAAGTAAATTAAAGCCATAAATCAGTCAGCGCCCGCGACTCCCCCGGTCCCTCTCTGACGGACCGGAGAGTCGGGAGGCGTTTAGCTTACGCCCAGGAAACGCAGCGGCGCACGTCTGGAGTCGAGCCTTAATTTCGACGGGGAGGTTTTCGTCTGCAACAGGAGACCTTTATTACCCCTCGCCTCCTGCGAGCCGCGCCATTGGCTGCTGCTGACGCCGCCGCTGCTGCTGACGCCGCTGAGCGGTTTGGGGAGTCGGGAGTCGGGAGCTTGTTTACACTCCCGCTGTAAACTGGAGCTAACGGGAGCCGCGGCTGAACGAGGGCGTAAAGCGGCGGGTCTTCAGGCAGACGCGCTAGGTTTTGATGCGCCGTCGGAAAAATCGTTCAATCGATTCCTGCCCGTCTGGGCGGCAGCGGCCTCGGCGGGGCTGGATGGTGGCGGTGGTGGCGGTGGCTGTGGCGGATAGCGGATAGCGGCAGGTTAACAAACAGACGTGTGACACAAAAAAATGGATTTAGACTGAAGTTTGTGACTGAAGCGGCGACCTGAGGCCTTCTGGTGACGCTACTCTGTCACCGTAATAACAATCCAACTTGGTAGTTTTGTTTTGACAGTCACCGTAATAACAATCCAACTTGGTAGTTTTGTTTTGACAGTCACCGTAAAACAACCTAACTTAGTAGTTTTATTTTGACAGCCACTGTAATAACAATCCAACTTTGTACTTTTATTTTGACAGTCACCGTAATAACAACCTAACTTAGTACTTTTATTTTGACAGCCACTGTAATAACAATCCAACTTTGTACTTTTATTTTGACAGTCACCGTAATAACAACCTAACTTAGTACTTTTATTTTGACAGCCACTGTAATAACAATCCAACTTGGTACTTTTATTTTGACAGTCACCGTAATAACAACCTAACTTAGTACTTTTATTTTGACAGCCACTGTAATAACAATCCAACTTGGTACTTTTATTTTGACAGTCACCCTAATAACAATCCAACTTGGTACTTTTATTTTGCTAGTCACCATAACAACAATCCAACTTGGTACTTTTATTTTGACAGTCACCATAATAACAATCCAACTTGGTGGTTTTATTTTGACAGTCACCATAATAACAATCCAACTTGGTACTTTTATTTTGACAGTCACCATAATAACAACCTAACTTAGTAGTTTTATTTTGACAGCCACTGTAATAACGATCCAACTTGGTACTTTTATTTTGACAGTCACCATAATAACAATTCAACTCTTGGTGGTTTTATTTTGACAGTCACCATAATAACAATCCAACGTGGTACTTTTATTTTGACAGTCCCCGTAAAAACAATCCAACTTGGTACTTTTATTTTGACAGTCACTGTAATAACAATCTAATAAAAGTAATAACTACATTTATTTTGACAGTCACCATAATAACAATCTAACTTGGTACTTTTATTTTGACAGTTACCATAATAACAATCCAACTTGGTGGTTTTATTTTGGCAGTCACCGTAATAACAATCCAATAAAAGTAATAACTACTTTTATTTTGGCAGTCACCCTAACAACAATCCAAGTAGTTTCCTTGTTCTCCCAGTGTTGATGTTTACGACTCCATTACTAAAACTAACAACACCAACTAGTGGCCCAAACAGGAAAACAACATGGTTTCTGGCTTTTCAATGTTAAAAGGACGTCATTTCTCAAAAGCTGCTGTGGAAGCGAAGTGTTCACACTGGTGCAAGCGGGACCAAATCTAGTTTCACTACGTCGAGTTCAATAAAAACTTTATACGTTCTCTTTCAGTCACCGAGTCTGAATCCAAGTTGTTATCCTCAGTGACACACACACACACACACACACACACACACACACACACACACACACACACACACACACACACACACACACACACACACACACACACACACACACACACACACACACACACACACACACACACACACACACACACACACACACACTTCTCCTCAGAAACAGCTGACGTTTTAACAGGCTTAACAGCTGACAGGCTACAGGTGGGGCAGAGGGGACCCTTCATAAGCCCCCCCACCCCTCCCCCTCCTTTTAGTGGCTCATAATTCCCCTTTTACAAACTGCACACACACACACACACACACACACACACACACACACACACACACACACACACACACACACACACACACACACACACACACACACACACACACACACCTGTTGTGACTCCAGAGGAATTGTTCCTTCATACTGTATCAGACACACACACACTCTTTCTGTCTCATTAAAGCGTCTCTTTATGACCCTCCAGCAGGTGTGTGTGTTCACCTCTGGTGTGTGTTCACCTCTGGTGTGTGTGTTCACCTCTAGTGTGTGTGTGCTCCTCTAGTGTGTGTGTTCACCTCTGGTGTGTGTGTTCACCTCTAATGTGTGTCCGACTGTAAGAACAGAAGCTCCCGGGACCAGAACTCCAGGCTAAAAGCGTTAAGCTCCTTCGCTTTACTTCAAGTAATGGCGGTTTTGGTAAAGGTAATGGCGGCGTTGGTAACAGTAACAGCAGCTTTGGTAACGACGGTATTGGTAACGGTAACGGCGGCGTTGGTAACGACGGTTTTGGTAACGACGGCGTTGGTAGCGGCAACGACGGCGTTGGTAACGGCAACGGCGGCGTTGGTAACGGCAACGGCAACGGCGGCATTGGTAACGACAACGACGGCGTTGGTAACGACGGCGTTGGTAGCGGTAACGACGGCGTTGGTAACGGTAACGACGGCGTTGGTAGCGGTAACGACGGCGTTGGTAACGGTTACGGCGGTATTGGTAACGAAGGCGTTGGTAGCGGTAACGACGGCGTTGGTAACGGTAACGACGGCGTTGGTAACGGCAACGACGGCGTTGGTAGCGGTAACGACGGCGTTGGTAACGGCAACGACGGCGTTGGTAGCGGTAACGGCGGTATTGGTAACAAAGGCGTTGGTAGCGGTAACGACGGCGTTGGTAACGGTAACGACGGCGTTGGTAACGGTAACGACGGCGTTGGTAACGGCAACGACGGCGTTGGTAGCGGTAACGACGGCATTGGTAGCGGTAACGACGGCGTTGGTAACGGTAACGACGGCGTTGGTAGCGGTAACGGCGGTATTGGTAACAAAGGCGTTGGTAGCGGTAACGACGGCGTTGGTAACGGTAACGACGGCGTTGGTAACGGTAACGACGGCGTTGGTAACGGTAACGACGGCGTTGGTAACGGTAACGACGGCGTTGGTAACGGCAACGACGGCGTTGGTAGCGGTAACGACGGCGTTGGTAACGGTAACGACGGCGTTGGTAACGGTAACGACGGCGTTGGTAGCGGTAACGACGGCGTTGGTAATGTTACGGCGGTATTGGTAACGAAGGCGTTGGTAGCGGTAACGACGGCGTTGGTAACGGTTACGACGGTATTGGTAACGAAGGCGTTGGTAACGGTAACGGCGGCGTTGGTAACGGTTACGACAGTATTGGTAACGAAGGCGTTGGTAACGGTAACGGCGGCGTTGCTAGCGGTAACAGCGGTGGCGTTGCTAGTGGTAACAGCGGTGGCGTTGCTAGTGGTAACGACGGCGTTAGTAATGACAGTATTGGTAATGGTAACGGCGGCGTTTCTAGCGGCAACAGTGGCGTTGCTAGCGGTAACAGCGGTGGCGTTGCTAGTGGTAACGGCGGCGGCGGCGTGACGGCCCGGGGGAAACCCCTGCCGTGGCGTTAATCCATAATCACTTCCACCCACAATCCCCCAGGTTTTCCCTCCAACAATCACGGCAGCAGGACCGGAGGCGGAGCTCATAATCCGGCTCCGCCTCCTTCCGTCAGGCAGAGAAACTGTGTTTTCCCCCCAAGAACACGAGGTGGTGGAACGCAGGCGGGATGTTTAGGACGAGGAGTCGTTTGTAAATAAATATATAAATAAATAAATAAATAAAAAAGTGCAAAGCCGCGAGAAGAGAGGAGATTTGAAGACGCAGCACAAAAACCACGGAGAGAAAGAAGGAAGGAAGAGAAAGTGGATTCTGGATTGTCAGAGGAAGTTTGTAACCGCTGAACCTGCTTCTGTTGATAAAGTGTTGAACCACTTTATTATTAATAACATTATTATTATTATTATTATTATTATTACTATTGTCCATCCAGACACACATCCTCACCTTCGCTCTACAAATCTTTGTTAATTTGTAATAAAAGTGACAAAAACTGATGAAATAGAAAAAAAAATCTCTATTTAAGTTTAATTTGTTGTCGTAGGCGAAGTCGGATTTAATTTTAATTTCTGACGTCAGGTCGTTTCACGTGAGCAGAGCTTCACCAACGTTCTGCGTTTACACGGCGATGTTTTGAAAACGATGATCCTTAGAAACACAAAAATCCACTTTCTTTTTCTTTTTCCTGAGAAAAGCAGAAGAATCTTCCTCTGCTGGTTCCAGTAATGTGATCACCAGTTCAATAACATAAACAACTGGAAGAATCCTCCGGGGGGGAGAGTAGAGAAAGAGAGTGAGAGAGAGAGAGGAGGGAGAGCGAGAGAGAGAGGGGAGAGAGAGGAGAGAGAGAGGAGAGAGAAAGAGAGGAGGGAGAGAGAGGAGCGAGAGAGAGAGGGGGGGGAGAGAGCGAGAGAGAGAGGAGGGAGGGAGAGAGAGGGGAGAGAGAGAGCTCCTTACTGTGTGTGTCCATCAGTGGGTGGATGTGTGTGTGTGTGTGTGTGTGTGTGTGTGTGTGTGTGTGTGTGTGTGTGTGTGTGTGTGTGTGTGTGTGTGTGTGTGTGTGTGTGGGCTGGAGAGCAGGAGAGGCCTGGGCGAGAGGTGAGGACGAGTCAGCCATTGAACAGCATCAAATAAAGCGTTATCTAACTCGGCCTGCCGGAGAAGCAGCAGCAGCTCTCCTCTGAAAACACGGCTGCGCTTTTGACCGCGGAAAGAAAAAACAAAAGAAAAGAAAAAAAAATAGAAAAAACCCTCCTTGCTGACGGTTCGTACGTCGGAGGACAGGAATGGATTTCAGCTGCACTTTTAAAAAGCGGTCGGAGGATCTGCTCGCTCTCCCAGACCTTCTAACGGAAGCAGGTCCACTTCCTGCCACCAGGGCGGCGCTACGTTAAACGTCTTCCCCCGGACGTGTGTGGAAAGCCAAAACACATCGGACCCCAATTTTTTTTTTCCCCGAAGCACCCCGACGATCTGGTGAATGGATGTCGGTTCTATAGAGCTATTTAATCCAGAGTCGCGTTCCTCCTGTTAGCGCGACGTGTAGCGTCGGCGTCTGTCGTCGCGGGAAATCTGTAACGAGCCGAAACCAAAAAGACTCCACGTCCAATCAAAACCAATGGAAAACTAGAGCTACGCTCGGTAGAACGCCGTCTTCCGCCGACCCCACATTTGTTTGTTGCACATTGCTAGCACGATAGCCGTGGCAACAGACGCTGATCTCCTTTGATCTCCACAAGGTGCCCCTTTCATCCGTTTTGTATGGGGACTTTCATTTTCGTTTTTTTAGGGATTTATTCAGAAACGGTTCATCGTTAACGTCTCAGAATCTAAACGATTGATCCTCGGATGACGTCAAATCATCCCTGACGATTTCAGGCAATTCAAAGTGAGTTTTTGGCGAAATGTTGATCAAATGCATACATGCAAACCAATAAATAAATAAATAAATGCACGCAGACGAAAACAAAACTCTTCATCTGCTATCTAATCAATGTAAACAATCGTAACGTCGTTTGTACAACAACGCAGGAAGAGAAAACAACAAAACGCCCCCTTTATGTGATTCTGACATATTTAAGTCGCCGCGTCTCCGTCAGCGGGTGATTCACCGCGTCAGCTGATTGGCGTCAAGAGACGCATCATCGAGACGTCTGATCGAGTTTGAGACGATTCCAGAGAATCTGGACTGTGGAGCGGATGAGGCAACGCCGCCGCTACCCAACCGCCGCTACCGAACCGCCGCTACCGAACCGCCGCTACCGAACCGCCGCCGCCGAACCGGAGGAAAAAAATCTTCTGAGAAAATACGACGAGGCGGCAGTTTGAGCACAATTTGTACCTCTATGAAACTCTCACACATGAACAGATACAGTGTGTGTGAGTGTGTGTGTGTGTGTGTGTGTGTGTGTGTGTGTGTGTGTGTGTGTGTGTGTGCGTGTGTGTGTGTGTGTGTTCACGCATGAGTGCACAAACGCGCGCCTCGAGTGAGAGCGACATCACACGCCAATACACAAGCATAAGGAAGTGAGTGAGTTGGAAGAGAGGGAAGGGGTTTTCTCCTCCTTCTCCTCCTCCTCCTTCTCCTCCTCCTCCTCCTCGGGTTATGGTTATTCTGCAACAGGGGAGGATGAAACCCCCCCCCCCACCACCCCCCGTGCTCTTTTTCCATGTTAGCTTGTAGCTATCTCAATGAGCGCTGTGCAGAAGGTCCCATAGCGCCGCCACAGCTGCACCTCTGTGAGAGGAGGAGGAGGAGGAGGAGGAAGAGAGGAGGAGGAAGAGGAGGAGAGGTTGATATACGTTAAAACATTCAAATGAGGCCGTAACCTCTCTGGGACGGGGGAGGAGGTGTGGGAGGAATCCAGCGGGGGGGGGGGGGGTTAGGGTTAGGAGGCCAAATGATAATCATGAACAGCAGGAAAGAAAAAAAGTCAGGATTCAGATCAAAGAGAAACAGGGTGAGCAGGAAAGGTGAGAAGGTGAGAGAGAGGAAGAGGGTGAGAGGGTGAGAGAGCGAGAGAGGGAGAGAGAGAGGGAGAGAGAGAGGAGAGAGAGCGGGAGAGAGAGAGAGGGAGAGGGCGAGAGAAGCCTGGGTGTCGTGTTTCAGCTCCCGGCTGTTTCAGCTGTGCAGGATGGGCCGGCTCTCACGCCACTGTAACCTCGCCACTATGGAGCCATTCCACTGTAACCTCGCCACTATGGAGCCACGCCACTGTAACCTCGCCACTATAATCTCACCACTGTAACCTCGCCACTATGGAGCCATTCCACTGTAACCTCGCCACTATGGAGCCATTCCACTGTAACCTCGCCACTATGGAGCCATTCCACTGTAACCTCGCCACTATGGAGCCACGCCACTTTAGCCTCGCCACTATAATCTCACCACTGTAACCTCGCCACTATGGAGCCATTCCACTGTAACCATGCAACTATGGAGCCTCGCCACTGTAACCTTGCAACTGTGGAGCCTTGCCACTGTAACCTTGCCACTATGGAGCAACGCCACTATGGAGCCACGCCACGATGGAGCCACGCCACTGTAACCTCACCACTATGGAGCCTCACCACAATGGAGCCTCACCACTGTAACCTTGCCACTATGGAACCACGCCACTGTAACCTTGCCACTATGGAGCCACGCCATTGTAACCTTCCCGTTGTAACCTCGCCACTATGGAGCCTCGCTACTATGGAGCCATGCCACTATGGAGCCACGCCACTGTAACCTCGCCACTGTAACCTTGCCACTATGGAGCCACACCACTATGGAGCCTTGCCACTATGGAGCCTCGCCACTATGGAGCCTCACCACTATGGAAGTGCCAGTTTCTTCTTGTTGTGCTCGTCTCCCCTCCGGCAGCGGTCTCAGTCTCTCTAACTCTGAACTCCGCCACGCGGAGCCGAAGGCGTCGGTTCAAATCCTCAGAAAGTGACGCGGCTGACGTCACGCCATCGCGCCGCGATGGTCGTCACGGCGCTCTGGCACGGCGGCCACATTCCTGACGGCCGCGCAGAAAGAAAAAGCCCAAAACAAAAAGTGAGTCGGTGCAGAAGGAGGGCGGAGCCTCGACGGGCGGAGGGAATGCGGGGAAGCCGGAATCCAAACGATCCGCCGCTATTTGCATAAAGTCTTTCATGTCTTTGTTTCTGGCGGGAAGTTGAGCTTCAGGTTCGCGAGTCGGCGGAAAACGTCCAGGTGAACAAACACTTTGACCTCCTGGAGGCCGAGCGACATTATAAAATCTACATGAGATGAATTAATGGAAACGTCTTTTCATTTTAACTAAAATTTATAATAAATCATCCAAACCACATTAAAAAAAAATTTTTTACTTCAAGACAGCTTATTCTGCGACTTAACTCATTAAAAACAACTTTAAGATTTAACTTTGAAAAGATTCCCCAGCAAATACGGACTAAAATTATGTTCATAATTAAAATGCATTTGCAAAAATGCTTTAAAAAAAAACTAAAAACACCCAAACGGCGAAGTGTTGTCACGAAAAGTCAGTTAGCACAATGGTGCTACTTCCCTTAGCATGCTAAGCCGACTGCAAACTGTGGAATGGATTTCCCACACTCATTACTCGGCGTCTCATTGAGACCCGCCTCCATTCAGGAAATCCGGTCCACATCTTGCAGCGAGCCGAGCAGCCGGAACAGAAACACTGGACTCACTTCAGCAGAACAGACGAAGCTTCATGGATCGAACCGTCCAGGAATTACGTTCATATCGGAACCCGATACCGGACCGGATCAGTCTCGTCCCTCGTAAGAAGTGGATTATGTTCATATTGTCGTTAAAGTTTGAGTTCTTTTTTTAAACGACGGATAAATGCGCGGAAAACGTTTTAGGAAGTGGCGTCGGCGCGTCCCTCCTGTTCAGATCACGACATCGTGACCTGCAGCAGTAGAGCTTTGACCTTTAGCTCCGAGTCCCCAGCTGACGGAGATACGATCCTCAGGACTCCAGGTTCCAGTTCCAGAGCAAAGCCGTGGCGGCGGCTCTGGTCCTCGACCTTCCACCGGGCAGAGGGCGAGTGAAGGTTTCCTGAGGCGGGTCGATAAAAAGTCTCACGGCTTCCCGAGGATTTCACTCAAACGGAACAGCTGCGGCGTCGATACGCGACGTAACGTGTGACCGAATCCGACCACGACAAGAGGACGGTTCCTTTCAGAGAGAAGAACTCTCCTTTTCACTTCAGAGAGTCGTTTATTGTCTGGGTGAAAAGCTCCGCTCCACAACACAAGGGTGACGTTCAATAAAAAGTCTGTGTGGCTGAAGGTTGAAGGCAGAAGCTGAACTAAATGGATTCAGAGTGAACGTAAGTGGATTCTGATCCTGCGGTCCAGCCAAGGTCGAGCCGGGCCGGGCTTTAGCTCCCGCTAATAAAGGCTAATCCTGCCAAATTGTGTTGCTTTGGGTTGCGTTCGGCCTCCATAGACGGAGGGAGGGGTTAACCCTAACTTATCGACGGAGGGAGGGGTCAACCCTAACCCTAACCTAACCCGCCAACGGAGGGAGGGGTTAACCCTAACTTATCGACGGAGGGAGGGGTAAACCCTAATCCTAACCAAACTCGTCAACGGAGGGAGGGGTTAACCCTAACCCTAACATGTCGACGGAGGGAGGGGTTAACACTAACTTATCGACGGAGGGAGGGGTTAACACTAACCTTAACCTAACCAGCCAACGGAGGGAGGGGTTAACCCTAACTTATCAACGGAGGGAGGGGTTAACACTAACCTTAACCTAACCAGCCAATGGAGGGAGGGGTTAACCCTAACCTTAACCTAACCAGCCAACGGAGGGAGGGGTTAACCCTAACCTTAACCTAACCAGCCAACGGAGGGAGGGGTTAACCCTAGCCCTAACCTGTCGACGGAGGGAGGGGTTAACCCTAACTTAACCCACTAACGGAAGGAGGGGTTAACCCTAACCTTAACCAAACCCAACAACGGAAGGAGGGGTTAACCCGAACCCGCCAACGGAGGGAGGGGTTAACCCTAACCCTAACCCCAAACCTAACCTGTTGATGGAGGGAGGAGTTAACCCTAACCCACAAACGGAAGGACGGGTTAGCCCTAACCCTAACCCTAACCCTAACCCGTTGACGGAGGGGGGGTTAATCCTAACCCATCAGGATTAGGGTTAGGAGGGGTTCGTGTGGTGATCCCTTACACCCCCCCCCCCCCCCACCCCCCCCCCCCTCCCCAACGCCGCGATAGCCGGGAGAAGTGAATCCGTGTGACGTGCAGCTGGCAGCGCGGCCACGGCAACGAGGAGGAAAAGGAGAGCGTGGGAGATGAAAGGAGATGAGACGAGATGAGATCGTCACATTCTTACAGAACAAAACGTGTTTCCAGTGTTTTCATCTGTTTCCTGTCAAAATGAGGTCAGCACAGATTTCCATTCTGGCTCCAAAGCTGGTTTTTCCAGCAATTTCTTCCAAAGCGGGGAGGATATATTTAGTACTTAGTCAGGTATTTTTAGCAAAAAGAAAAAAAAAAAAGAAAATCAACAACTGAGGGATTTACTGCTCAGTTTTGGTTTTTTGCCTTCTGATTTCTTTTCAACTTTTATGCAACTGATCTTTGAGGAAATGATTAAAGTGTTTGACTTTGTGAGCCGCTGAATAGACTCGCTCTGCCCCTTACTACCTTACTCGGTAGTAAGGGGTGAGAAATAAAGTTTTATACTTCTTCCTTCTTGGTCTATGTATATATTGGTTTTTTTTAACTTTTTCTATCTTTTGTATGTACAAATAGTACAATTTTTTACATTTACATTACCTTTGCCATCTAAAGCTAGTTATGCTTTGATCTGTATTTATTTATTAATTAGTTTGTATGTATTTAACCAACTTTTTTCAAAAACTACTAGATTTTTTTTACGATCGAAGGATGGATTGATTAGATTTTGAGACGTTAACGACTAACCGTTTCCGAATAAACCCCAAAAAACTGTGAAAACGTGTCTCATACAAAGCGGATGAAAGAGACATCTATTGCAGGAGATCAAAGGAGATCAGCGTCTGTTGCCATGGAGACTCTCAGCGTTTCACACAGTGATGTAAGCAACATGAACCCCTCCCTTGTTAGCATCGATATGAGCCAAAGGCTATCGTGCTAGCAATGCTAACTCGGTTCCTACGAACAAATGTGGCGTAGCTCTAGATTTCTGTAGCCGATTGTCAACAAACAAAAAAGTTTCACGAGTTTTACATACAGAATATTTATGACTGGAGTGACATTTTTGGGAAATATTTCAACGTCGCTTCATTTTCAAACGGAGCTATTTTAGCAGACGCAGAAGCTTCCAGACACCGGCGTGTCGTGGTTGCCGTGGCGGCCGGCGTTCGCGTGGCTGAATCTCAGCGCGCGGCCTTGAGGCGCCCGTTCCTTTGACATTCAGAGCTGCCAAGTCGGCCCCGGGTGTCGCCGGGTCGCAGGAGAACAGTTCTCCGCCGACATTTCTTCCTTTCTAACGGCAACGACTCGTGGAGAAGCTTTCAGTGGCGTCTGGCCTTGGCTTCACCCATTCATCGCTTTTCTATACCGCTTTGTCCAGTGGAGGGTTGCAGAGGAAGCGAAGCTGAAATAACGTCAGCGTTCGTCTTCCAACAGGTTAACGTCTCTGAGTTTTGTTGAGTTTTCTTACTTTCAGCACAAAGCCGCAGGAGAAAACCTCCTTCGGAGTCGGGGATCAACTGACGGCGCTTGGTTGAGGAGTCACCTGCTGGTGTTCCCACGTCTCCCTTAAACTTTATATCAATTTGGAAAGGAGAAAATCAACGTGGAGCTCGTTCTGACAGTTTTTCAAACCATAACTTCCTCTAGAGAGACAATAAGAAAGATTCTGTCTGGAATGGATGTTAGGTCTGTTTTGATTTGGCTGCAGGAACTGTCAATCATGGTGATAGCATAGCGATAGCATAATAATAGCATAGCAGTGACATAGCAATAGCATAGCAGTAGCATAGTGGGAGCATAGCGGTAGCATAATAATAGCATAGCAGTGACATAGCAATAGCATAGCAGTAGCATAGTGGGAGCATAGCGGTAGCAAAATAATAGCATAGCAGTGACATAGCAATAGCATAGTAGTAGCATCGCGATAGCATCTTGGTAGCATAGCAGTAGCATAGCAATATCATCATGGTAGCATAGCAATATCAGAATAATAGCATAAGGGTAGCATAGCAGTAGCATAGTGGTAGCATAGCAATAGCATAGTGGTAGCATAGCAATAGCATAGCAGTCCAGTACTCAGATGAAAAATACAAATTAAAAAAAGCAATGTGGAAACACGGTCCAACGTTTAGTCAGTTAGCGGCTAACCGCTAGCAGCTAACTTAAACAGAGGTGGTTATGATCTCAGCCTTGAGTTGAGGACGATCAAAAACAATTCTCGTTTGAACAACAACAACAACAACAAAAAACCTCCTCTGCTTCCAAACTCCAGATTTTCAGTTTCAGCGGAGGTCCGACATCGAGCAGCGGTCGTGAAATATGTCGGACATTACGACATCACGCCACATGACTCGGCGGTATTTGTTAATTCTGGCCAGATAAGTTGTTTACTGCTGAAGCATTCAGCCTTTATTGTTGTGAATTCTTTGATCTTTTTTTGCCGTTTTGACAGTCCGTGACGTTAATAAACCTTATTTGACTGTAAAAACGTCTTATTCTTCACAGTTGTGCAAATAAACAAGGCGACTTTCCGGCTCCTTTGGAGAGAAAAAACAACGTTTGAGCGGAAGAAGCTCCGCCTCTCGGATCCATAACGTGAAAATTTGACGGTTTACAAAAAAAAAGCATGACTGGTGTCGTTTGAACGATTCTGACGACGGGAGACGGGAAAGTGAAGCAGGTCTTTGTGATTCCATCACTTCAGAGCTCCGGGATGAAACACGTTTAAAAGGTTGAGTCATCTGCGTTTGTTAAATATTGAACGACGACTCGAACTCGGTTTCTCGCAGACGCTCTAATCGACCCCCGATATCAGACGGCGATACGAGGAGGCGAGGAGACGA
This sequence comes from Blennius ocellaris, assembly GCF_963422515.1. Lineage (NCBI taxonomy): Eukaryota > Metazoa > Chordata > Actinopteri > Blenniiformes > Blenniidae > Blennius > Blennius ocellaris. Next base: position 17,588 of record NW_027661825.1, read on the forward strand.
GGGGGTTCGCGGCTTTCAGCCCGTTGCAGCATCAAAACCCGGAGAGCCTCCCGGATAATTACCATTTAATAACATCAAACGGTGGCTCCCGCCACCACAATAAAAGCATACCGGAGGCTGTGCGGCGGCTCCCTTCCCCCGACCCGTTTAAACAAACCACCTCGGCGCCGCTCCCGGGAGACGGACGCCGTCCCCGCCGTCCCCTCCTCCAGGACAAATGAGATTTGTTTGCACAAAAAGGCTTTTTTGAGCTTGAAATATTAATTCACTCGTAAAAAAAAAAAAAGCTTCAGGCGACGACGAGATATGATGAAAAGTGGAATTTCAAGCGGTAATTTGCTTTGTAATTTCCTCGTATTTGTTGCCGCGACGCCCGGAGGTCAACCGAGTTGAGTCACGACGTGTGGGCGGGGCCGGCGTCCCCCGCCGCTACGCTCTGGATGGCTATTTGATACATAGTCCTTCTGCACATGCTCAGTAGAGACCTTCAGAACAAAGCTTCCTACGTGGGGTCATGATTCCCAGTCCAGATTCTCCTGGGACTTTGTTGCTTTATTTTGAAAGTCATTGTAATAACAATCCAACTTGGTGGTTTTATTTTGACAGTCACCGTAATAACAATCCAACTTGGTACTTTTATTTTGACAGTCAGCATAATAACAATCCAACTTGGTGGTTTTATTTTGTCAGTCACTGTAATAATCCAACTTGGTGGTTTTATTTTGACAGTCACCGTAATAACAATCCAACTTGGTGGTTTTATTTTGACAGTCATCGCAATACCAATCCAAGTTGGTGGTTTTATTTTGACAGTCACTGCAATAACAATCCAACTTGGTAGTTTTATTTTGACAGTCACCGTAATAACAATCCAACTTGGTGGTTTTATTTTGACAGTCACCGCAATAACAATCCAACTTGGTGGTTTTATTTTGACAGTCACCACAATAACAATCCAACTTGGAAGTTTTATTTTGACAGTCATCGCAATAACAATCCAACTTGGTAGTTTTATTTTGACAGTCACCGTAATAACAATCCAACTTGGTGGTTTTATTTTGACAGTAACCGCAATAACAATCCAACTTGGTAGTTTTATTTTGACAGTCATCGCAATACCAATCCAACTTGGTGGTTTTATTTTGACAGTCACTGCAATAACAATCCAACTTGGTAGTTTTATTTTGACAGTCAGCATAATAACAATCCAACTTGGTGGTTTTATTTTGTCAGTCACTGTAATAATCCAACTTGGTGGTTTTATTTTGACAGTCGCCGTAATAACAATCCAACTTGGTGGTTTTATTTTGACAGTCACTGCAATAACAATCCAACTTGGTGGTTTTATTTGGACAGTCACCGCAATAACAATCCAACTTGGTAGTTTTATTTTGACAGTCATCGCAATACCAATCCAACTTGGTGGTTTTATTTTGACAGTCACTGCAATAACAATCCAACTTGGTAGTTTTATTTTGACAGTCACCGCAATAACAATCCAACTTGGTAGTTTTATTTTGACAGTCACCATAATAACAATCCAACTTGGTAGTTTTATTTTGACAGTCACCATAATAACAATCCAACTTGGTAGTTTTATTTTGACAGTCACCATAATAACAATCCAACTTGGTGGTTTTATTTTGACAGTCACCGCAATAACAATCCAACTTGGTAGTTTTATTTTGACAGTCATCGCAATACCAATCCAACTTGGTGGTTTTATTTTGTCAGTCACTGTAATAATCCAACTTGGTGGTTTTATTTTGACAGTCACCGTAATAACAATCCAACTTGGTGGTTTTATTTTGACAGTCACTGCAATAACAATCCAACTTGGTAGTTTTATTTTGACAGTCACCGTAATAACAATCCAACTTGGTAGTTTTATTTTGACAGTCACCGTAATAACAATCCAACTTGGTGGTTTTATTTTGACAGTCACCGTAATAACAATCCAACTTGGTGGCTTTATTTTGACAGTCACTGCAATAACAATCCAACTTGGTAGTTTTAAAGTTAAATGTAATTTATCGTTGTTGAATTTTAAAGCTCGACAACTAAACTGTAAATTCAAACGTCACATTCATAAAAGTTCCCGGTATCTTTGTGTTTGTTTGCGCCGAGACGCCAGTCGAGGAATAATCAAATTAATTACAATTAAATTCTTTACTACTTGATGGCCTGCAGGGTTTTATTGACATGTAAACATACTATGTTGTGTTTACAATATAATATATATTTATACACGTTATTATATCAACAATCAGTCAGGAGGTTTTCCGACACGCCGGCTCGACTTTGCTCTGCAGATAAGCGTGGCCCCTCCCCCGCCACGTGGCCCCTCCCCCGCCGCCCGGTCCCTCCACCCTGCTGCTCCGCCAGGCGGGAGGCCATTTTGAAATGGACGGCGAGGTCGAGGCCGGCGTCCGCCCGGGCGCCACCTTTTTTTTTGCACCACGAAAAACACCTTTGGCTTTTGAGTTCCATTAGCGGCGAGGCGGCGAGGCGGTGAGGCGGCGGGGCAGCAAGGCGGCGGGGGAGCGTGTGCGGCGCCCCGCCGCCGCCATTGAATCGCCGCCACAGTGGCAGAAGGCGGCGGCGAGTTCTTCCTGTTCTTCCTCGCTCGGCGTGGAACGGCCGCCGACGGAACCTGCACCCTGGAAGCCGACGCGGCGGGGCAGGGCGGTAATTGCTCCTTTGTGCTGAAAGGATCCGTACGTTTTATTTTTAAAAAGAAATAAAAAAAAAAAAAAGGTGGCGCCGAGGCTTTTACTTTGAGAAAAAAGGCTTTTCGAGATCGGGAAAACACACACATCCCGCGACGGCCGCGGCCCTTTGTCGGAGGCTAACCCACCCCTCCCCCTCCCCCTCCCCCGCGAACGGAGGCGGTAAGACGGGCGGCCATTCACCCCGAAACGCGGCGGCTCGACCCCCGTTTCCATGGCAACGACTTCCAAGTTTAAAAAAAAAACAACCAAACAACAGCAAAGAGTTGGGTTTACGTCGACTCGACGCCAGCTTTCCAGAGCAGCCGCCAAGACGGAACCAAGATGGCTTCGTCGCCGTGGAAACGGGCGACGACGGCACTTTTTTTTTTTTTTTTGGTTTTTTTTTCTAGAAAGCTCCGCACTCGTCGCCTTGTTGGCGGCGGCGGCGACGCTGCGAACGCCACAGGAACGAGTTCACTTGACGGCGAATAACAAACATGGCGGCGCCCCCCCCCCCCCCCCCCCCCCCCGACGGTGACAGCCTCCCACAGCCCCCCCTAGTGGCTCCAGATGCAAACTACACCGTTTTCCCGACGTTGCTGTGTGAATGTGAAACGACGTGTTTTTTTTTTCCCCCTTGAAGACGCGCAGACGAGTTCCAACCATAGATATACAACACTAGAAGCCGCACGGCCCGTCGACATGCCGCCAGCGCCGCCATCTTGGATGGGTCTCCCGCTGGAGGAAACACAAAGACCCCCGGGCGAGAAGATCCACAAAAAACATGTGTAGCTCGCTTGCTAGTCCAGGTAGCGACACAAGTGATACCTCGTTTAAAGCTGAGGAGAAGCTCTGTCCTCTGGAACAGTTTTTGTCTTTCAATAAGTTTTCCACGAGGATTCCGGGGCCTCACTGTGCGACCCACGTCGTCAAACGCCGGCGTTCCATTCAACTCATTTCCCTCATTTTACAGCAGACGAACAAAACGTTTCAAACCGTTCATGTTTCAAAGACGCGCTGAGGAAGATGCTCATCGTCACGTCGCTGCAGTTCTATAGAACTTGTACATGTAAATAATAGAAATACTTGAGCTTCACCTTCACTTTTCAGCGGTCGTTTTTTTTTCCAGCTCCTCGTGAGGAATTCTGACAAAACACGTAAAAACCTGATATAATGAAGTAGAAATTAATTAATTAATTAATTAATTGATGTTAATGAGACAAAACAAAAAGACGTGATGGAGTCCGCCGGATTCACACGAAGCGAGGGACGGGAGGACTGGACTTCCTCAGACCAGGAGGAGAGGATGAGAGGAGGAGGAGGAGGAGGAGGAGGGTGCTTCTATTCCCCCACCTTGTTTTGACAGGAGCCGTCGGAGCACATGGCCGAGCTTCAGCCGGAACGGGGAATAAAAACATTTTTTTTTAAACGGTTTCATCAATTCGGCAGAATTAATTTCAGGATTTTTTATTTTTTTTTCTCTTCTCCTCGGCGGATGAAAAGCGCCGGCGGATTCCAAACTGTGCGGACGAGTGCAGCTTGGCCTGCAGTCACGCTTCTCAGGGACACGAAAGCCCATTAGCAGAGCTCAGCCCGGAAGCTATCTGGAGCTTAAAGCCCCTTTTTCTCACTGGACAAGTCCAGAGACAATATTTCCTCTAGTTGTGGGTCGTGTGCAGGCCTGCAGGGGGGGGGGGCAGTGTCCTGCAGGGGGCAGTGTCCTGCAGGGGGGGGCAGCGTCCTACAGGGGGACAGCGTCCTGCAGGAGGGGGCAGCGTCCTGCAGGGGGCAGCGTCCTGCAGGAGGGGGCAGCATCCTGCAGGGGGCAGCGTCCTGCAGGAGGGGGCAGCGGCCCGCAGGAGGGGGCAGCGTCCTGCAGGAGGGGGGCAGCGTCTGCAGGGGCAGTGTCCTGCAGGAGGGGGCAGCGTCCTGCAGGGGACAGCGTCCTGCAGGGGACAGCGTCCTGCAGGAGGGGGCAGCGTCCTGCAGGGGGCAGTGTCCTGCAGGAGGGGGCAGCGTCCTGCAGGGGACAGCGTCCTGCAGGGGGACAGCGTCCTGCAGGAGGGGGCAGCGTCCTGCAGGGGGCAGTGTCCTGCAGGAGGGGGCAGCGTCCTGCAGGAGGGGGCAGCGTCCTGCAAGGGGTGGCAGCGTCCTGCAGGGGACAGCGTCCTATAGGGGGGACAGCGTCCTGCAGGGGGGGGCAGCGGCCCGCAGGGGGCAGCGTCCTGCAGGAGGGGGCAGCGTCCTGCAGGGAGGCAGTGTCCTGCAGGGGACAGCGTCCTGCAGGAGGGGGCAGCGTCCTGCAGGGGACAGCATCCTACAGGGGGACAGCATCCTGCAAGGGGTGGCAGCGTCCTGCAGGGGGGGGGCAGCGTCCTCCGGGGGACATTCGACACGTTCACAAAGCACTTCAATGAATGAAATTAAAAACTTTCATTGCAGTTTGGGGGTTTTTTTCGGGGGAGGGGGTTCGGTGACGCCGCGGGAAACACCACTTTCTGAAAACACTCTGTCGCCATGGAAACGCTGCTACCGGGTCCTGCTCACCGGGCGGCAGTCAGTAGTTTCTGCACATGCTCAGTAGAGCCAATCAGGGACAAGGCTTCCCCTCCGTGAGGTGTCTCAGGATCTGTCCCATGTCTCCTGGGGCTTTGGGTGCTTTTATTTTGACAGGAGACGCCCCGAGGAGGCGTGGCTTTTTGTCTTTTCCACCCACTGAAACTTTTACTGTGAAACTTCTGCCCCTAGTGGACAACAGACGCCACGTCGTGTCAATAAAAACAGGTCAGGGTGAAAATGAGCTGCAGACAGAGAAGTGGAAGCAGAAGTGCGATTTTATTTTCCCAGAAAACCAGAATTGCGACACGTCAGACGAGGCCGCGGGTCGCGATCGTGCTATCGAGCTAACTAGCGTTAGCCTCAGGGACACGCTGGCAAAACGCAACAGCAGAAGTTTTCTGGACATTTTACATTATTTTCAACTATTAATATTGAATATTTATTCATATTATTTAATAATTATTTTCATATGTTTCGACTGGACTCAGTTCTGGTGCCGATTGTTCATATTTGGGA
>NW_027661824.1:0-2500 GCF_963422515.1 Blennius ocellaris
GAGCGACGGGTTGAGAAAAGTTTTGCATGGGAGAGAGAGAGAGAGAGAGAGAGAGAGAGAGAGAGAGAGAGAGAGAAGACACAGGAATGAAACGAGGAACCTGGTGAGTCAAAACACGAAGGAAAGACGCAGAAAGGATGTCCAGTGTGGAGGAGTGGACTTAAAACTGTCCCCCCCCCCCCCCCCCCCCCTCATCTCCCCCCCCACCCTCCCTCTTTCTCTCTCTCTCTCTCTCTCTCTCTCTGCCTACATCTCTGCTTTCACTCCTTCAAGCCCTCCAGCTATCCCCTCCACCACACGCAACCCCTCCTTCCCTCGCTCCATCCATCCCCAGGAGGTGCGGGAGCATATGAGTGGCAGGCGGGGGGGGGGCAGGGGGGGGGGGGGGGGGGGGGGGGGTTCGGGGGCTCCTAGCCAAGAGGCAAACAGGTGCAGCCCCTCTGGAGTCTCTCAAATGGCAGACATTAAAAAGAGTTGGGAGGAGGTGGGGGGGGGGGGGTCAGAAAAAGATGAAAACATCCCCCAGGACGAGCAGGCCAGGGTTCTGCACATTTCTCTCTTTTCTGTGCTCGAAAAGACATTTTCCTTTTTTTTTTTTTTTTTTTTTATTTATTTATTTTCTCCTTCCTCCTCTTCAAGCTTCCTGAGCCAGAAGTTCTGCAGCAGCGTTTGAGGACAGTGGATCACTTCATGAGTTCTGCCACACAATGATGTCTGGCAGTGAGTATTAAGAGCTCCCACGCCGCCGCCGCCGCCGTCGTTGATGGCGGTGGGGGGGGGGGGGGGGGGCTGAGGGGGGGTGGGGGGGGGCTGAGGGGGGGTGGGGACAATATGTCGTGACGACGCAGCGACGCTCCTTTATGGATGCAGCCGCGGCTCCATCTGTCACACACACATCTGTTAAATACAAATTCTCCACCTCCCGAGTCTATTTATTGTCGTCTTCACGTTGTCGGCGGCGGCGCCACACACACACATATATAAAAACACAGGCATGCTCGTCACACACACACACACACACACCTGTTCGTCTTCCTCAGAGTTCCCCTACGACGTAGTGGATACGAGAATAGTTTGTCGGCGAGCAGTCGTGACTGTGTGTGTTTGCGCGTGCAGACAACCACCCACATGGCCGTGACATACCCAGGCTGACAGCACCACCACCCCCCCTCCCCCCCCCCCCCCCCCCCTCAACCACCACCACCACCCTCCTCTTCCTCCCCTCTCCTCCCGGAAAGCCCCAGTCCTTTCTTTAGTGGCAGTGACGCAGAACCGGGGGTGAGCTCCCACTGCTTCCGGCAACACTTCCTCTGAAACAAAACATGAAGCAAAACACACCCCTGGTGGAGGAGGAGGAGGAGGTGGAGGAGGAGGAGGAGGAGCGCCGGGAGGAAGGGCGCCTGGCGCTACGGCTCTCACACACACACACACACACACACACACACACACACACACACACACGTCCTCGTGCGTGTGGCGCTGAGGCAGCCTTGCTGTGTGGTCAACCTCCTTTCAGCCATGGAAAAAAGTCCGTCATAAAAGTCCCACTAAAAGCACCTCTATGAATATCGCCTCCCACGCGTTCTGTCTCTCCCGCAGCCAACAAATATATCTGGGCTTCACGTTTACGGAAACAAACACGGCGGCGGCGGCGGCGGCGGCGGCGGCAGATGCGTCGGGACCGACCCGCCGGCCGGCCGGCCGGTTCGTGGCGACGGCGAGAAGCCGAAACGCTTTTTCGTCGATGATCTAATATAATAGAGACGTGGAATCATGTGACGCGGCCATGTTGTCAACAATGTTTCCTACACACACACACACACACACACACACACACACACACACACACACACACTAATGAGTGCCAGGCTGTTATTAAAACCGCCACGCTGGTCTGGCGGCGGCGGGCGGCTCGGCCTCGGTTCCGGGTGGGCGAGCGGGGAAACTCCTGGCAGCGCCGGCGCGAGACGGATCTTCAGGCTAAAACTCGGCTCTTTTAGAAAATGATGAGGAGAGGGTTTTTTTTTTTTTTTTTTTACTTTTTGGAGCTGGAAGAAATGAAAGTTACTCAAAAGTTCTTCGCTTAACATTTACAGCTCAGCCACTCTTAACTTCAGGGGAGAAAATACGTCTGGCGAAATCGGACTATTTGATATTCTTAATAACGTCGCCAGCGAAATTGGCCGAGAAGCTTCTGTGTTGGTTTTATTGGCTTGTATTCATGTACTTTAGCAACTTTTCGCAAAAAAAAACCCTTCACCCGAATTGCATGAAATCTTCAGGGACGATTCGTCGTCGTCCAAGGATCAACCAGTTAAGATTTTAGGACGTTAGCGGCTAACCGTTTACAAAAAAAAAACAACCAAAAAAAAGTTGCATACAAAGCGGATGAGAGAGTTCAAAGGAGATCGGCGTCTGTTGCCATGGAGACGCTCCCCCGCCCAGCGGTTCACACGGTGATGCTGCTACCCGACAGGATAGTTAGCATCAATACGAGCTA
>NW_027661824.1:7500-25000 GCF_963422515.1 Blennius ocellaris
ATCAGACGGCTCAGGAAGCATCTAACAACTTCAAGGTGCGACCAAAGTTAAAGGTTCCATCAAAGAGGCGTCGTTTAAGCAGCTGATAATCACATAATTACCGCCTTCGCCGGGACGCCGTTCCTCCCGGCAGCACGGTTATCAACGGCTTCCCAGACCCGCAGGACGCTGCCGCGGCGGCGTCGCGCGTTTACGAGCGACGCCGTTATTGTGCTGGGATTGCGACGGTGACTGTGAAAATAAAATAAGAGCGCCAAGTCCGAAAACGCTGCTAGCGTCTCTACTGAGCATGTGCAGAGGGGCGAGTTACCGCGGTGAGTGCGCACAGCGGCAGGCGGTGGTTTCCCGGAAAAGTTGCCGTTTCCATGGAGACGGAGAGTTTTCCCAAAGTTCGCCTCCCCGGGTGGTTCTGACCGCCGCCGTCGCCAAAACACAGCGAAGGTTTCGCATTTCAAAATGCGAGATTTCCCCGTTTCCGCGGAGTCGGGAGCGTTTTGTTTTTTTTAGCGAAAAAAAGTCGCGCTCGTCGTCGTGGAAACGGGACGCCCAGAACGCGACGGTACATTTGTGGCGGAGCGCCGCCCCCGGGCCTGCTGAGCCGACGTGAAGCGTGAACGCAAACAATGTTATCGCCACGTCTGGAGCCTCGGCCGCCACGACGGTTGGAGGAGGCGACGGAGGCAAATTAACCCCCGGCGAGCCGAGAGCCGGCAGGTGAGCCGCCGTCGTCCCACCTGCTGCTGGAGGGGTTTTCTTTTTTTTTTCTTTCTTTTATTTTTCTTTTATTTTTTATGATCGCTCGCCTCGTGCCGATAGCGAAACAAGATCACTCAAAGTTCAGCCGTCAAACTTTGAGAATAAATGTCGGCATGAGGTAATTTGGCGTGTGCGTGCGTGCGTGTGCGTGTGTGCGTGTGTGTGTGTGTGTGTGTGTGTGTGTGCGTGTGTGTGTGTGTGTGTGTGTGAGAGAGAGCTCATCAGGGAGGGAGTGCTGGCTGCCGTGCCCTGAGGGGAGTCAGTGGGGAGAGAGGGAGACGCCAGTACAGGCCATACAAGTCCCGCTGCCTTGCCTCCTGCGTCTAAACGCTCAGCGCCTCGCATGGAACTGCCAACATACTTAGCCTCCGTGTGCGTGTGCGTGTGCGTGTGCGTGTGCGTGTGTGTGTGTGTGTGTGTGTGTGTGACGGCCAGACATGAGGCTTCGCCAGCAGACAAGGCGAAGGAGCAAAGGCTACGACAACAGCAACCTTAAACCCCCTCATATCTCTGCTTACGTCAACAGCCGAGTTTCCTCCGTCACGACCGGAGCCGGAGTGGAACAGAAGAACAAGCCGCGGCAGGCCGGCGGCCAATCAGGGCCGGCGCCGCGGCGAGAGGCTGCACACGGGCAAAACAGGCTCACGTTCCCCAAATCCGGGGGAATAAACAAAATGCCCCCCGGCCTCCCTCGGGTGATCCGTTTGGACTCAACCCCTCCCCCCCTCCCCTCTCCCCTCCCCCTCTCTCCCCCCCACACAGTGTGTGGTGTCGACGGTGTGACGGCCGTCGTCTGGCGGCGGCGGCGAGAAATGTCACCAGTTTACCTGTATCACTCAAACACCTCCGGCTTATCGAGACCGCCTTCGCCTTGCGTGCCTCGCACACAATAATCAGCAGTGGCCACGCTCAGTAGCTCGCTAAGCCTCTTACACCCTTCCCTCAAGATTAGTGCTTGGGAGCGACGACAGATGCGCTCTGTGGTGATAAACACACACACACACACACACACACACATGCACGCACGCACACGCACGCACGCACACACTCCCAACCGGCTGCACCTGTGTGAACAGATTTGGCGGCAGTGAGCCGGCAGTGTGCTTGCTCAAAGCTGACACACACACACACACACACACACACACACACACACACACACACACACACACACCACACACACACACACACACACACACACACACACTAAAACGCCGAGCAGTGATGCCATAATCGTGACACACCTGCAGGGCCCGGAGGTTTTGGCGCCGAGCCCCCGGCCGAGCCCCGAGGTGGGGGGAGGGGAGGGGGGGGAGGCAAGGCAAACAAAAGTTCAACAGCCAGGTGAGACAGAGGAAGGAGGGAGTGGGAAGTGGGGGGGGGGGGTGGGAGGTGACCGACGCCGTCCAAACGTCACCGCCGAGCGGAAGGCGGTTTGACGGCTGCGCGGCGGCCCGGAGGGGACTGGATGTGCACGCTGAGGAAATTAGCGTCAAGGCTTTGACGCGGCGTGCCTGGAGGGGCTCCGCCGCCGCCAAGGTTACAGAGACGACGCCTCGACATGCACTCGTTTCTCTGGCGTTCCACTCTCCAGCGTCTCACACACACACACACACACCAGAATGTTTTAACATTAACACGACGAGCACACAAACATAAGATCGGCGTGTCGCTCGCCTCCCCTGGATCCGACGCGGCGACCCTGCATCACATCAGTTAATCTCTCACCTCTGGCTGGAAAGTCTCATCCTCTTTACCGCCAATCAGATCGGATCGGGGGTTAACCGTCACACGTAACGACTTACACACGCCAATCAAATGAAAACCCACTCAGTAATTCCTACACACACGCGCTCTTAAATGTGCAGAAAAGCAATAAAAGCAGTAATATTCTCACCACTGGGGATGAAATCCGACAGCCGGGACAATCGCAGATGGGGGGGTGCACCTGTAAGATCCCCTTGGACATGAGAGTCTTCAGACTTTTCCCTGCAAATAAAGAGACGGTTTGAGTGGAAGTGTAATATTCTTAAACGCGGGATGACGCCCCAGCTCATCATCTTTCACATCTCTGTGGAAAGATTTGTTACGAAAACACACAAAAAAAAAAAGAAAGAAGAAGAAGAAGAAGCCATCTAATTGAACAGAAGAAGGTGAATCTGCACCTGGAGGAAGAAGTTGCATGAATCACATGAAGTGTGATTAAAGCCAGAGTTCAGGTCGAGCGGAGCGACAGCAGCCCACTGTCATCTGTCTATAGGAATCGCTATATTAAACTATCAGGCTATCATCTTTGACCTGGGGGCGACAAACCTCCCCCACACATCTGAACGCCTGTCAGTTCTGCCTGAGTGACTGTGCACGCGTGTGTGTGCGCGCGCGCTCGCTCGCACCATGCGTAATTACCGCATAAAATACACTGTGCTACAAATATCAGCATTAAAAATAATACTAATAAAAAAAAAAAAACCCCACCGGAGCAAAATGACTGCCGATTAAAAGAAAAACTACTAATAATCAGGCAATTATTTGTCACATAAATGAGCTTCCCGCTGCAGAGGAACAGTTTTTTTTCCGGGTGAAAATGAGAAATGACAACATTTAGAAGTCTGACCAACATCAAACATGCGACGCGTAAAAGTGATTCCGCCCGCGTGAACAAGTGCAGCCGCACTGAACGGAACGACTCAAGACCATCAAATGTTATTTACGGGAGAAAAAAAGAAAGGAACGAGGATCCGAGCAGCAGCACCCCCCACGTTTAACTTTTCACCTCAGTCGTGCGCCTCCAGCTCGTCCCGGCGGCCCGGGTCGCTGTGAAGAAGACTCGGAGGCTGCGTGCTGGAGGATCTGCGCCTTTTTCCTCATCTGTCTCCTTACGCACTGGCTGCTGTAACCCTTTCACTCCAAAAAACTCAGTACCGAGCCACGTTACCAAGTCAGCACCCACGGTCCCCCCCCCACCTCCTCCCCTCCCTTCCCTTCCCTTCCCTCCGCGCGCTCCGGCCGGCCGAAGTTCCCCTCTCTCCCGGAGCGGCCGCCGCGGAAAAAGTCGCTCACCTTTGTGTCGAATACTCCGCTTCCAGTCTTTGGCCGTCTCGCGGCCGCTCACGAACTGGAACTCGTTGGGGGTGAGCCACTCGCCCCGGTACTTGATCGAGGGTCCCTTGCTGCCCTGGCACAGCTTGTTGATGTAGAGCAGCGCCTTGTTCTCCCCGCACTCCACCTCGATGCACGGCTCGCCGTTGTCGAAGAAGGGCTGGAAGTCCGGGATGGAGGAGAACCTCTCCAGCATCAAGTCGTCCGTGTGGTGGTGGTGGTGGTGGGGGTGGGGGTGCGGGGGGTGGAGGTGCTGGTGGTGCAGCGCCGAGTCGTGGAGCCCCAAGTACGCGCGGTGGTGGGCGAAAATGTGCTCGTAGGGCGGCGGGTGCGGGGTCACCACGGGGACCGCGGCGGCATTTAAAGGGGCCAGGTAGTCGGACTGGCCGAAGGCGGCCAGGGCCATGTCGTCCCCGTCCAGCCGCTCCTTCTTGATGGCGGGCATGTCCGCGGGAGCCGCGCGCCGGGAACAAGTGAAGAGGCGCCGCTCGCCGCTCGCCGCCGATGCGAGGAGTCGCGCGTCCCGCTCGTCTGCGCCGCGCTTGGAGACGCGCCGCTCGGTTTTACGCAGTCGGGTCCCCGCGTCGTCGCCGTGAGGCAGCGGTGTGCTGAAGTTGCCGGATAGATTCCCATTCAGTAGTTTCCAGCTCGCAGCGGCGGCAGCAGCGCTCTCCGCCAGCCTCGCAGCTCCTACCTCCCACATTTAATCACACCCGCTCTGTTAATACCTGACATGCTGGGCAGCCCCGAGCCACTCGCATTATGCGACCCGCGGTGATCAGCAGCGGCTCGCGCGCCCGACATCCGACTCCTCTTGCTGCTTTTTTATCCCTTTTATTTATAATGCCACCGGAAGACTGCGGGGAAATCTCATATTTATAATGCCACCGGAAGACTGCGGGGAAATCTCATAAGCGAGCCACAATGAGAGTTTCTCATAGGGGAGTCGAATATATATGGCACAATATCACAACTGATGAAGATTAAAAAAATAAAAAAATAAAAAAAATATTTAAAAAAAACCCCAAAAAAACCTTAATATTATTTTTCTCTTGTTTATAACATGACATGTGCCATTAATCAGAAAGCGCAAACACAAGGTGCTCGTGCGTGTTTGCGCAGCGCTAACGAGGCCCGGCTGGAAGTTTTGGAAGGAGTTGTTAGTTTTCGGAGCCGCGTGCACGTCGCCGGAGTCACGCTGAAGTTCACAGACACAGACCAAACAAGATTTGCACTCTCCGCCGCCGCTTCTCAACTTGGCCCATTTAAACAGCGGAGGCAGGGCGCGAGGCGCGCGAGCGAAGGGGGGGCCCGCGAGGGACGGCGCCCAGGCGCGCAAAACGGAGCGACGGGATGGGGAGAGGAGGGAGGAGGGAGGAGGAGGAGAGGAGGAGGAGGGGGGAGGAGGAGACGGCGAGGCTCCAGTTTAAACCCAACCGAGACGGAGCTCTGCTTCCCCCCCCCGTTCAGCTCTGCACCGGGCGGGAAGCTTCACTTGGGAGTTTGAGGGACTCGAGTTCGAATCCCAGTTGCAGCAGAGTAATGGGCCACGTTTTACACCACAAGTTAAAAAAAACAAACAAAAAAACGTGTCGTTTTTTTTGTTTCAGAAAAGTTCCACCATTACACTGCAGTTTTGTGAAAGCGATGCAGTTCTCATGTTGGGCCACTAGTTGGCGCCACGAAACTTTACGACCAAGTTGGGATTGTGATGGCGGTGACTGTCAAAATAAAAGCACCAAGTCCCAGGAGGAAATGGACGTCTCTACTGAGCATGTGCAGAACAACTGGCTACCAGTCATTCAGCAGCGTTTCCAACATTTGTTGTCTATTTTTTACTGTCGTTGGTTTTATTTCAACACAAGCTGATGATCTAATATTTCTATTACCTCTCCAACTTTTGAATTATTATTTTTTGTTTTCATCCCACAATTAATCTATGAATAGAACATGGGAATTAATTTTTCTCTGTACTAAATAGTATTGTGGTTATGAGGGATTTTACTCAGAGCCACCGTCCTGCATGCTTGTGTGTTTTGAATGTTGTTTTTGTTGTGGTTGTTTTTGCCAGTTCACTAATCTTTCTTGTTTTATTCTCTAGTTTGGAGATGCTTGTTTTAGGAGCCCCCCTCGTTACATCACAAGAGGTTGTCCTGTTTATAAAATATATATATATATATACTGACACACAAAATGCTATGAGAGTTCTGGGTTTTGACTAACAAAACAAAAGCAACAACAAAAACACAAAACGAAACAACAAAAGGACAAAACAACAAAAAAGTAACAAAACAAAAGCAACAACAAAAACACGAAATCAAAACAACAAAAGGAGAAAATATCACAACAAAACAAAACTGGACAGGAAATTGAAGATATTGCTAACATACGGACAATAAGGGGGGGGAAGGAGGGGGGGGGGGGGGTAGTGATGTTGGACAGATGTTTTATAAAAGGTTTCCAGGTTTCATCAAAGACAGAATTTGAGTGAGAATCGAATCTCTTCCAGTTTAATGTTGATTAATTGATCCTAGAGACTTTCTGACACAAATGAAATAAAAGCAGCGTCATTTTGATCATATAAGAACATTTTACAACCTTTAAAAAAAAAAAAAAAAAGAGGAGGGCATCCCCACTCCCTGTAGATCTTTGCTTTACTGACCTCCTCAGACCCCCCCCCCCCCCCCCCCCCAACGCCTCTCAAGCCGCCTCTTTCTGCTTAACGACCACATGAAGCCACTTCCCGACCTTCAGCCGGTCGACGAGGAGACGTCAGCGTCCAGCAGACCCCCCTCTGACAGGCGGCGCCGCAGGTCCACACACTGCCTGTGTCCCCCCCCCCCCTCCACCCCCCCGGTGTGTCTATATTCAGCCGTCTATTTGTTAGAGCTGCTCCACCTCCGGTGACACGGCGGCTCACCTGCCGCGGCACAAACACCAGAAATACTGCAGGAGCCGGCGACACGGCGAGGAGGTCGACCTCCTGATCCGTCGCCCCCCCCCCCCCCCGAGGGAAATACAGACGAGCTCTTTAAAATAAAAGCCTTTTTTTTTTTGCCTTTTCCAGTTCTGAAACTAAGAGCTCATTTTACTGGATTCCGTTTTCACGCGGAAACATTAAACTTGCGTTGTGTTTCGCGAGCCCGTTTCCACGACGACGGCGATCGAAGCCACTAAAAACACGACTTTTTTTGGGGGGGGGAAAAAGCTTTAATTCTGTCTCCATGGAAACGAGCGTGTGTGGCTTCATGACTAAAACAATCAACAGCTCCCACTAGTGGCCCAACATGAGAACTACCTCGTTTTCAAAACGCTGCATTTTCACATGAAAGGTTAGAAATACACTGGAAGAAAAAGGGGCTGAAACAAATATCAAATATAAACAATGAATTCAAGAAGACAATTACTGAAATTATCGATTTTCCTTGAAAAATCTTGAAATAAGATTTTTAAATTTAAGATTTAAAATGATAATGTTCAGTCAAGGACTAAAAAATATTTAAAAAACCTTTCAAATAAGCCAAATTTTAAATATCACGTTTAAAGTGAATATTTTAAATTGACGGCGATCCCAAATAAAACGTAGTTAACGTAAACGTGACTAAGTCCGGTTGAGTTTCGGAGTTTGTCCGTCGGCATCAAAACTTAAACGCGGTGAAAGTGAGAGTTGGAAGTTTCCCTTAATCCAGTTTGTCTCCACAAGAACAAGCAGGAAACGATGCGTCGCTGCGGTTTAACGGCTCGACTGTGAACGTGATCCTTACGGAAGACGGTTTATTCGCCAAAGCCAAATTGTCTAAATCAACTAAAACCCGATATTCAACTCTGTCGGTTGGCGTTCGATTAAAAACAGATGTGGAAATAAAACAAAAGGCGGTATGTGCGGCTGCAGAGCTTGTTGCTCCGGCTGGAGCGAGGGCGGAGGAGAATCTCGCCAGATATTGTGCCGGTGGTGCCCCCCCCCTCCCCCCACTCCGCCCCCCCCACAAAAAAAGACCACATCTGACCCCCATCAGTGGAGAACCACCCAGGTGGATCCGCCGCCGACACATGGAATAGCCATTCCAGCAGCGGAGGTGGGGTCCGGAGCGCCGGGTGCCGAGGGCTTATAAATCAGGACAAACTGCTTCTGACACACACAGGAAGGAGGCGCCCGCCGCCGCGCCGCGCCGCACCTCGCTGCCGCGCCGTGGGCGGCAGCGGTGCGGCGCGGCGAGGCAAGAAGCCGGAGCCGGAGCCGGTGTCGGTACCGAGCCTCCGAGCCGAGAGAAAACACACGGCAGACCAAAAAAAAAAAAACCAACACGCTAGCGATTTTGTCCAAAAGACGAAGGAAAGCAGTTCCTCCAGTGACCAGGCGGAGGCGCCACAGCTCGTCACCGCCTGGGTCTGCAGCGGGTCTGTTTACGCCACGTCGTTTTTTTGTGTGTTTTCGCCTGTTTATATGGCAACGGTGTAGTTTTCATGTGGGGCCACTAGAGGGGGCTGTTGTTTGGCTTTGTAATGAAGCCACACACACGAATACGTCGTAAAATATTAATGAGTTTCGAATGCCCAGGTGAAAACATGGATTTTAAAATGGACAGACGGTCGTTGGATTGTTAATCGAGGTGCACAGAAGCAGCGTTTCAGAAAAGTTGCGTTTCGATTCGGCACATTTTTTTATAAAAACTGTGATTTCTGCGGTTTTCACAGAGATTGAGTCACAGCTTTTAAAAAGTTGCATTTTCTCCCGTTTCTACAGAGTCTGAGCTTTTCGAGAAGTTGTTTCTTCTCCCCCCATTTCCATGGAGATGTAACCAAAGCGCTTTTGGAAAAGTGGCGCTTTCCCATTGTTTCCACCGAAAATGATTCATGGCATTTTCAAAACTTTTAGTTTTCCACAGTTTCCATGGAGACAAAGGCCAAGCGTTTTCAGAAAGTTGCATTTTACCCTTGTTTCCATGGAGACGGAGTCAGAGCTTTTCAAAAATTTTAGTTTTCTGCAGTTTCCATGGAGACAAAGCCGAAGTGTTTTGGTTTTTGGAGCCTGAGCGTTTTCAGAAAAGTTGCATTTTCCCCACTTTTCCACGGAGATGGAAAAATTGCCTTTTTGCCAGTTTCCACGGAAACAAAGCCCAAGCGTTTTCAGAAAGTTGCATTTTCCCCTTGTTTCCATGGAGACGGAGCCAGAGCTTTTTAAAAAGTTGCGTTATTCTTCAGTTTCCATAATGATAAAGACGAGGCGTTTTCGGAAAAGTTGCACTTTCCCATTGTTGCTTCCACAGAGAACGATTCATCGCATTTTCAAAATTTTTTGTTTTCCGCAGTTTCCACGGAGACAAAGCCGAAGCGTTTTTGTTTTTGGGGAAAGTTGCATTTTCTCCCATTTCCATGACGATGGAGCCTGAGCGTTTTCAGAAAGGTTGCATTTTTCCCCACTTTTCCACGGAGGCCGAAGCTTTTCAAAAAAATTCCCCGTTTGCCAGTTTCCACGGAAACAAAGCCCCAGCGTTTTCAGAAAGTTGCATTTTCCCCTTGTTTCTATGGAGACGGAGTCAGAGCGTTTCCAAAAGTTGCATTTTTCCCCCGTTTCCATGAAGATGAAGAAAAGGTTTTTCAGAAAAGTTGCATTTTCCCATTGTTTCCACCGAAAGTGATTCATGGCATTTTCAAAAATGTTAGTTTTCTGCAGCTTCCATGGAGACAAAGCCCAAGCGTTTTCAGAAAGTTGCATTTTCCCCTTGTTTCCATGGAGACGGAGTCAGAGCTTTTCAAAAAGTTGTGTTATTCTTCTGTTTCCATGATGATGTAGACAAGGCGTTTTCGGAAAAGTTGCACTTCCCCATTGTTGCTTCCACAGAGAACGACTCATTGCATTTTCAAAAATTTTTGTTTTCCGCAGTTTCCACGGAGAAAAAGCTGAAGCGTTTTTGTTTTTGGGGAAAGTTGCATTTTCTCCCATTTCCATGGCATTTTTCCAAAAAGTCGAGTTTTCCTCCGTTTCCACGGAGATTTATGAAAAGAGTTCCACCCCGGGGGTCGTTTTCAAGAAGTTGTGTTTTTCAGTGACTCCCGAGCATTTTTCTCATTATTATTATTATTTCTTATATTTTCCCACGTGATTTTTAGCGACTGTAGGTTTTTTATTGACGGGGGAGAAACACGACAACGTGGCTGTACTGGAACTCGTGCAGCGTAGCTTTCTGAAACAATTTTTCTACACAAACAACCCCCCCCCCCCCAGGCGTGTCGGCGGAGCAGCAAACTCTTGACATAAATCGTGACCCGCTGACATTTAGGTGGATGTTGACAGAGAAGGTTTCCAGGAAGTTGCAGCGCCGCGTCTCAAAGCAGGAGGTTTCCTCTGCGATGGAAACGTCTCGGTGGAAACCGTCGCCCCCGTCAGGAGAGCCCTGATGAAACCAGTCATAAAGGGGACACCCGGGGACCTCCGCCCGCCGCGGACTGACTCACCCCGGGGTGGTGGAGGTTGGGGGGGGTGGAGGGTGGCTCATTTCTGAAGGGGTTCCCCGAAACTACAGGTCTCTGTTGGGTTCCGGGGGTTGACTGACTTTCCCCGCCGCTGAAGGTGGAACTCTTTAACCTTTTCTCACTTTTCTTTTCTGCAGCGCGGAACAGAGGAACCCACGTCGCCCTGCAACCAAGTCCCAACATCCGCCCACGCCGTCGAACGTCGAACGCGTTCAGGATTTTTGTTTTTTTTACTGGGGAGGATCTGGGCGGAGTTTGCATGTTTCTCCACCCGCATGAGGCGGACGCCGTCGCAACGCTCGTCCTGTGGTGGCCTGAGGGGTGAAAACACTGGAATGAGGAAGTGGCGTCAAAACACAAAGGCGAGAAAAAAAACGGCCAAACTACCAAGAAGCAAATTGTAAAAATGTCAAAAAATATTGATTTAAAAAACACGCAACAGCTGCAGGAGAAGCTTTCTGGACATTTCACTGTATTTCGCAATAATTAAAATGGGCTTTATGTTGATTTGAGTCATTTTCAGCAGTAATTGTTTCTTTGTTTCGTGTGAAATTCTAGATATTTTCATCACGTACAGAGTTTAAGGGTTGGAAACAAAAAAAGTCACCATGTTGTTGTTTTACTGAACTTATTTGATGGTTTTTAGAATCTTTTCTTTTCTATCTTTCATATGCTCTCTGTGTCTGTACTTGTATTGTACTTCATGTATTTGTCTTTTGCTATTTGTTTTAAAGCACATTTCAGTGTTACTGACACTGTAAGTTAATGGAATGTACTTCTACCAGGACACTTACAAAAGAGATAATTAACCTCAACGTGTTTCTCCTGAATAAATTAAAGGCTATTGAAATGAAATACTCTGCACTACAACAAAGAAAAATAAAATTTAATGAAAAATGTAATTAGAGGCAATTTTAACTCTATTTTTACGGATCCGGCCCGGTAAAGGTGATTTGTGGACATTTTGATGGGAAAAATCCCACTAAATTGCGTAAAATCACTCATTTCAGGCCGATATGATTAAATAGAATTTCAGAGTTTCCAGTAGTTTGAGATAGAAGCTCCTGTCATGACTATATTTTAATGTTTGAGTCAAGTTTAATGGACGAAATTCATCTAGTTTCGGTCCAAAGCTACTTCTACTTACTCCACTTCTACACGAGACGATTAGAAACGTCAGAAAGTGTCGAGGTTTCCTCATGTTTCCTTCCAGTCCAGCGGCGACGTTGCTGAATATCAGAGCGGGATTCATCCCAACAATAAAAAAAAAACAAAAAAAAAACTCTGATCTCGACGTCTCAACGTCTTTCCAGATGTGTGAACTGACAAAGAATGAGCCTTCAGACGGATCCAAGTCGTCGTCCGTCCTCCGGAGGATTCAAACATTTTAATTCCGCTGCCCACAGAAGAGTTTTCCATTCGGGTCTCGGCTCATTAGAGACGGGTTCTGGAGCTCCTCGCGTTTGGCTTCAACTTGCACCTCACGTATTCTGGACGCCACGACGGTCACCGGGAGCCGAGGCTTCCAGCCCGGAGCTCATGGATCAGGAAGTTTCAAAAAGCTCCTTTACACCCAGTTATTTCACTGAATTGAGGAGAAACTGACGGCAGAATGTTGACGTGTTGTCGGTCGACGTTAAAGACGCAATATTCAAAAAGACAAACCGACGAAGAGGAAAGTCAGAAGGGAGATTTAGAGCCGAAAGTCTAAATTCACCTCAAGGGTTTATAAGTAATTCTTCTGTTCTTCGTTTCAGGCAAGTCGGTACTTTTCATCAAACCTCTGAACCTTTTCTATGGTGGTTTGTTTCACCTGCTTCATTATTATTATTAGTATTAATCTTATTATTATTATTATTATTGGTCTCGGCCCCTTAAAGACGTCATATTAGCCAACTTTTCAACACTTTCACATGCGTCTCGCTGGTCCAAACACCTTGTACTTTCTTGATTTTCCTCCATTAGAACATCGGATCCTAGGAGCTGCATTCAGAATCTGCTGTGTCTGTGTGAGCTGGACTGGCTCCGCCCACACACACATGTCCATTTATGGGAAGAGGAGGAACTACTTCCTCTCGTGGCGCCATGTGCAAGAGCAGAGCTGCCTGATTGTGGGCGGAGTCAAACGGGGAGGAGGAGCCTACCTTGATTGTGATTGGCTGAACCCCCTGATGACACTATATAGGGTTTGATTTCTGATTGGCTGCTTGGAGCAACACACTTTTTAAAAGAGAGATAGAGAGGACACTTTTTCTTCACTTCTGGGGCGTCGTTCCAGATGTGGAGACGATTCCTACTGCTGGAGAACCTTCAGGAAGAGAATTTTATACAATATGAGCTTTTAAAGTCCTGGCCTTGTCTCGGTGTCGGGTGACGTGGTTTTGACACCACGAGAGGCTGAAAATGTTCAGTGTTTTCCGAGATAACTGATCGAACCGACTAAACTGCTGGCCGGTGGGTTTTTTTTGCCAGAAGGTTCTCTGAGAGCGGAGGAGGAGGAGGAGGAGGAGACGGAGGAGAAGCGTCGTCACTCTGGTCTCATCCACACACTCAGTAGAGGATGTTTACTGTAAACGCTACTTATGTAATGAAGCCCAGCTCCGGTCCGGCACAAACTGCATTTTCCTCCGTCGCTGCTGCTGCTGCTGCTGCGAGGCCGGGCGTCCCGAGCGGCGGGAGCCCCCCTGCCACGGCCCCACTTCCACCGCCGCCGCCGCCGCGCCGCTGCTGGCAGCGGCCCCGCCGCCGCAGCGCTGCCGGCGGGGGAGAGAGGTAATAAATAACCCGGGGAGAGGAGCGGAGACCGCCGGGCGGTGCACAGTCTGACCTGACAAATACTCACTGGAAAACCATCAGAGGGAGAGAGCGCCCACCCCCAGCGTCCGGAGCCAGGCCTGCAGACAGGAGCTGCACGGCAACAAGAGCGAGGCCTGGAAAATAAAACAAGAGAGAGAAGAAAAAAAAAAAAAAAAGAAAAGGGAAAGAAAAGGGGGGCCAGAGAGACAGACAAGAAGTGTCTCCGGCTTCCCATCGCGTCCAGACGCACACAGGCGAGAGTAATTAACTATTTAAAGCGGCGAGCGGCAGGCCTGGTCCTGAACCGCCGCAAAAACACTGCTGTTCTACTCTCTACTTCCTTTTACTGGAGTTTCTAACTATTCTCACTCTCGCTACGGCCAACCTCCTCCGATTCACATTTTCTATTTTTATTATTATATGGCACATCTGCTAAGAGTTTTTTTTTTTTAATTCATCAAAATGTCTTTTGTCAAACTGGTTTTCCCGAAACGACGTCGCTCATGAGACTTCTACTCTTGTGTTTCTATGTTTCCTTCCCGCATTTTCATTTCACAAAAGTTCCACGTTTTGGAAAACGATGTTTGATTTCCACGCAAATGGAAGAAACGCCGAAAATCATGTCGTTTTTTTTGTTTTTTCCACAGATGAATGAAGTTGTGAAGAAAAAACAAAAAAACGACATGATTTTCGGCGTTTCTTCCAACGCGTCGTTTTTGTGTTTCATCAAAGTTTTGCATTTTGGCAAAGACGCTGAAAATGATGCAGTAACCATGTCGGGCCACTAGTGGGTGCTGTTTGTTTTTTTGCAATAAAACCACACGAGTACAGATAGCGATACGCTATAAACATGAATAATTCACAAAAGTTCCCCGTTTTGAAAAACGATGTTTGATTTCCACGCAAATGGAAGAAACACCGAAAATCATGTCGTTTTTTTCCACAACTTCATTCATTCAACGCTTCGTTTTTGTGTTTCATCAAAGTTTTGCATTTTGGCAAAGACGCTGAAAATGATGCAGTGACCTCGTCGGGCCACTAGTGGGTGCTGTTTGTTTGTTTGTTTTTTGTAATAAAACCACACGAGTACAGATGTCAATACGCGATAAACATTAATAATAGGAGCAGCAGCACTTTGCAAAAATCGTAGAACATCTCATTCATGAGGGATAGAAAAGAGCGTGAGCTTTTATTTTGACAGTCATCGGAACAACTTCACCATGGGCCACTAGTGGGTGCTGTTGTCAGTTCTTGTCTCGTTGCAGCAGAGGACGAAACGCTGGAGACATTGACAAACGAGAGAACACAGACGTTCATATGGACAGATGATGAAGTTGTATTGTTACGATGACTATCAAAATAAAAGCACCAAGTTCACGCTCTTTTCTATGCATCATGAATGAGATGTTCTGCTATTTTTTGCAAAGTGCTGCTGCTCCTATTATTAATGTTTATATCTGTACTCGTGAGGTTTTATTACAAAAACAAACAAACAGCACCCACTAGTGGCCCGACGTGGTCACTGCATCATTTTTAGCGTTTTTTGCCAAAATGCCAAACTTTGATGAA
The DNA here is from genome assembly GCF_963422515.1 of Blennius ocellaris. Taxonomy (NCBI): domain Eukaryota; kingdom Metazoa; phylum Chordata; class Actinopteri; order Blenniiformes; family Blenniidae; genus Blennius; species Blennius ocellaris. The sequence continues at coordinate 22,192 of NW_027661824.1, forward strand.
ACACAAAAAAAATGACGCGTTTTTGTTTTTTTTTCCACAGATGAAGGAAGTTGTGAAACGACGTCTCTCGACACACGAGCTCTTCAGCAGGTTGTAGTTTATCAGATGTCGCTGCTGTGTGATCCACCTCGCTCCCCTTCATCCTCACCTGCGGCGCCACTTTCTCACGCAACCCCTCCAAAATAATCTGATTTGCATATCTAAACAGGTCGAGGAAGATCTAATCTGATTTCCCCGCCGCTCACCTCGAACCGCGGCGACGACCGAATGCAATTTCTGCTGAGCTTCTGGCAGGCGAAAAATAGCATTCTGGGAAAAAAAAAAAGAAAAAAAGAAAAAAAGAAAAAAAAGTTCCCCCACAACACTGTCAAATCTCAATATTTGTACTCCCATCAATCATTAGCGTCTCCAGCAGAGACGGAATGTCGAGAGTTTATTGGCGAGGAGCAGCGAGACGTCTGACGGTTCGCCGCCATTTCAAATTAAGACGATTGTCAAATAGTGGTGAATCATTAAAAACACAAACGTCGTCGGGTTTTTTTTGTTTTGGCATCTGTTTAGACGGCAACGCTGCTCGGAGCCACCGAGAGTGCAACTTTTTGAAAATGGCTCCCAGGGTGGAATTTATTTTTCGAAAAGAAGCTCAGAGTCTGTCGTCATTTTTCCTCTTTTTAAAAGCAGTGAGAGATAAAAGGCATATGAAGATTAAAAACATTTAATGTTTCATAAATGCAATTTTATCCATGTCTTGGACATTTTAATAAGAATAACATGATATTTTGGTTTATTAGAGGTCTTAAAGACTATTACTTTGGTATTTCAAAAGTTGGACAGAAAATGGATGGATTTTTATTATTAATAATAATAATAATAGTTCGTTTTTCAATTTAAGGAGCATCTACAACATTATACCAACAAAGGAAATTCTTTTTTTAAATTCTCACAACATGAGGGGAAAAAAATTGGATAATAGAAAAACGTGTGCATTACTTTTAAATACTGAGCATTTTCAGTGATTCATCGTTTCAGTTTTTGCATTTATGTGATTTTAAGACACTTATTAAGACCAAAACTCTCCAATCTTTTATCTCCATTCAGTAAATAAACGTGCCGGAGAGCGGTTTATGCAAATCTCCATGAAGAACAAGTGAATAGTTTTGTTTTCAACAATTAAACATAAAACAATGTTAATGATAAACACATAATCTGTATATTAATATAATTCACATGCATGTATTCTTAAGTATTTACCATACTGGAAAAAAACATTACAATTGCACATTTGTGTGAATTAAAAAAAAAAAAAAAAAAAAAAAACGTTAACAGGACCATTCATGCATGAAAGCTGCTCCAGAAAAAAAAAAAAAAACACCATTATTCATGCCTCATCTCCTGCATATAATTTAATTTGTAGCACAGCAAATGTTCGATTGACAGCGGGTCGGGAGGGGGGCGGGGCTTTAAGTAGGGCTGGATTGTGATTGGTTGGAGTTGTAGGAGGCTGAATTAGAAAGATCTTCCTGCAGTCGTCGTCGTCGTATATATTTATAAAGGATATTTGCTGTTTTTCATCAACATGAAACTCAAAAGATCGAGGTTTAGTTTTCCTAAGGCCAGATTTATTATACGACAGTGTTTTCACGTGAAAACGGAAAATGTTCGATGTGTGTTTGAAATTTCGTCTCTATGGAAACGGAGAAAAACACAAATTTCACACATAAAAGAGAATTTTTTTTTTGAAATGCCACTTTTCTAAAGTGCTGCCGCTGCACACGCTCACGGCCGCGTCGTAACTCGTAGCTCAAAACGAACAACAGCGCCCTCTAGTGGCGCGACATGAAAACCGTTCCTGCAGTTTCCATGGAAACCGACATGGTTGTCACAACGTTGCACAAGTTTTCACTCGCAATTTAAGTGTAATAATAATAATGTGAAATAAAACGGCCGATAAATTAAATAATTAAACATTTAGCGATACAAAGAAAACGCAGATGGAAGTTTGCTTTTCTTTCATTTAACCTTCGCGTTTGCGGACGGATTGAGGAGGGATTATTATGGGCTGCAGGAGAAACCAGAGTTCAGATTATCGACGCGTCATGTTTACGAGTGCGATTCCGACGTTTTCGTGGAAACACATTTTGTTCGCGTATCCATCTGGCGTTAATGCCCAACGTCTGTTTTTCCTCCAAAACGTGTTTCTAATTGCTCGCCGGGCGGAGTTTGTTTTTTTGTGCGGGGGTTGGGGGGGGGGGGGGGGGGGGAGGGGGAGGGGTGGTGGTGGTGGTGGTGGGGGGGAGGGGGGGGTTCAGAGGGAAGGAGTGTGGGACCGCCGCCGTCCTGCATCTCTAGTCTCTGAGCCGGCGAGCAGGCGGAGTAACGTTAAACCCGAGGGGGGAGGGGGAGTGGGGGGGAGGGGAGGAGGGGGGGGGAGGGGGGGGAGTCTGTGCTGTCGTGCCGGCGCCCTTGGCCTCCCCCCACCCCCCGGCGGATCTGGGGGGTCAGGCGGCTGTCTGTGATCCCACACAGCGGCTCTTCCACATGGGATTTATTTTCTTGCTGGATGGGCAGGCAGGCGGCCCAAGAGGATTCTCATTTTTAGACCAGCGTCTGTAGCTGTCAACGCCAGCCGACAGAGGCGAGCGGACACCCGACCCCGAGTATCCTCCCTCAACACTCCCCTTTGGACCCCCCCACCCCCTCTCTCCACCTCCCTCCCTCCCACACACACACACTCCCTCGTCCACAAACACACACACACAGAAAAGTGATTTCACAGCCTCACAGTGAGTTTAAATGAAACTTTAACTGG
>NW_027661824.1:30000-33236 GCF_963422515.1 Blennius ocellaris
AGTTCAGCAGGTTTATAGTTGAGAATCACAAATAACAACAACCCAACGTTTACTTCCAATGTTGATGTTTATAGTTATATAACAGTTATTGTTAGCATTTTGTTCTTTGCGCGCCTGCGTTAGCGGCGTCATTACAAACACAACCAACAGCACCCACTAGTGGCCCGACATGAAAACAACAGAATTCTCAGCGTTTCTGCCGTTTTCAAAACGTTGCCGTGTAAACGTGAAACTTTTACAAAACAAAAAAAAAAGCGGGAAAAAAAAACAGCTTTTCCCACTTGAAGCTCGGCGGAATAAAGCACGACGGAGACGAGACGACGAACGAACGCGTCGCCATCGGTCAACATCGACAGTCTCAAGGTTGAGACGACGGAAGTTGCGGAAACGTCAACAACGCGGCGCATCTGATGCGTGACGGCGAGTCGTTCAGGTCCGATCTGAGCAAATTCAAGCTATTGAGACGATCGTCGGTCACGAAGAGAAGCGAGGCAGATCAACAGAAATCCACAGTGCGTGTCAAGGTCAGAGGACAATGAAATGTTGACGATGGCGTTTCTCAAGTGATTCAGACAAGTAGTTTCACGCAGAAAAGAAAAGCAGCAAAAAAACATCCGACACCTACATATGAATAGGGTTTTCGGTTGAAATGTGTGAACGGCGGTTTTTATTCTGCCGGGAAGAGAAAGGAAAGCGAAGCCGTGTGTTTCCAGGTAGAATCTCCGGTCAGGATGTTGTGTGAGCAGATGTTTAGTCTGAACAGAGCAGCACACTGTCCTCTGTTTTCACTGGCTCTCCACAGGAGCGCCGCCACCGCCGCCGCCGCCTGACCCGCGCAGTCGCACGCCAAGCCTTTGAGGTGCCGGCGTCAAAGGGCGAAGGAAACACCGGTTGCGGGCCGCCGCCAGATCCGCGGGGCGGCGGACGGCGCGGCATAAACAAGCCTGCGCGCGGCCACCGGGGACCGCGAGCGGAAAAAAAAAAAAAAAAAAACGTCTGGCCCCGGATGAGTCAGCCTCCGACACGGCGGCGCAGGGACGACTGGAGGGGAACGGCTGCACACCAAACAGTTTCCAGACCATCCAAAATAGGGCCTATTAATCCCAACGTGATGGTAACCAAATGTTAAGCATGTGTGTGTGTGTGTGTGTGTGTGTGTGTGTGTGTGTGTGTGTGTGTGTGTGTGTGTGTGTGTGTGTGTGTGTGTGTGTGTCGTCGTTTACCAGTCGGGACAGAAAACTTCCACATGTGCGCTTCTGGCGAGAGCCAAGAGGCCAGAAGTGAACGTCTCCACACTGGAATAACGAACCGTCACGACGAGACGGAACGATTCTGGATTCCCGAGGAGCAGATTTAAGAAAATCTCATGACTGGAAACACAACTTGGTGTTCCGATTGTGAAAATGTGGGTTTTTTTTTTTAACCTCGTTTTCCAGTGAAAACAACAAAACGTCAGTTGCGTTCTGGCCGTGTGTGTGTGTTTACGCAACTTTTCGAAAAATGCCAGTGTAACCCAGTGTAAACGGGCGAAAACACAACTTTTTGAAAACACCCGGGCTCCATCTACATGTTGACGGAAACACTGCTACTGAGGGCTGGAAGAAATCATAATCCCGATTAATATTGAAATCATGATTATTTACATGAGTGGAACAGCTTTTATTGAACACGTTTAAAAAAAACAAACACTCCTGTAGTAGTAAAAAATAACTCTTGTACGACAGAGCTTCAGGCTTTACCTCTGAACTCTTTACAAACTTGTTTCACCTTCAAAATCAAAGTGAATTTACGTCACGTACTGAAAAGAGTTAACTTTCATGCTAGTAGCCACCGCTAGCATTAGCTTTAAAACGACACGTAACCGAAACCGTACATTCGGCAAGAAACCGTACATTCAGAGCTTTTTCGGCAAATTTAAAAGTAGCAACTTAGCACTAAGTAGCAACTTAGCGCTAAGTAGCTCGCGTCGGCGCGTTTTGGTTACATGTGTTGTCATTTCCTGTCTGACAGTGGCAGCTGCACATCATCGTTTTTCCTCGATTATATGAATTTTGAGATCGTCCGGAGCCAAAATCGTAATCAAGATTAAAATATCGACTAATCGAGCAGCGCTACTGCTCAATGTGTCCCGCGGCCGGAGAAAATAGTTCCTCCGTAGCGTTTACCTCCGGAAGCCGTAAAACTTCCGTAGTGTTTTGGGGGTCCGTTTATACGACGGTGACGCTCGTAGCCACTGACAATGTGACATTCCGGAAACGCTCCGACTCCGTTTCCATGGAAACCGGGGGAAAAATAAAGCTCACAAAGGCTATAGCAAATAGCTGAGCTGTTTCCTCCAGCGTGTCATGACTCCCAGTTGGCTCTTTCCTTTTACTTGGTACTTTTATTTTGACAGTCACCGCAACAACAATCCAACAACAGCACCCACTGGTGGCCAGACATGAAAACTACATTGTTTTCATAACGTCGTAGCGTAAAGGGAAACGATATTCCGGCTCCACTCGGGAACACCTGCACACATTAGCGCAGGATTAACGAGCGCCAATGAGACGCCGCCGCTCCCCGCTAGCTGCAGCGCCGCTCCTCGCGAGCTGCAGCGGGGGAGCGATCCAGGAATGCACGGCGAGGCGGCTGCCTTGGCAGGTAGATGAAGTGAGGACGGCGGCGGCCGGCGAGGGAGTGATTAATGTGCGGGGGGGGGGGGGGGGGGGGGGGGGCAACGCACGGGAAGCAAAACAAGGCTATAAATCAGCTGCTGGGCCTCCATGCTAATTGTAATTGAAGCGGATCCGTGTGGCCCCGCGGTGCGCGGAGGTGCTTCCCTGATTGACCAATCGGGCTCCGACGGTCGCGGGGAAATGAAACACGGCGGTCCGGCGTGTCAAGACCCGGTGCCGGTGTAAATAAAGGTGGTTTTTTTTTTGTTTGTTGGGGGAAGGGGGGGGGGGGGGTGGGGGGGGGGGGTGAAACATGTAACAGGTGAATTATTGTGCTAACTTTGGTCGGCGAGGCCGTGGAGCCGTTATTCAGGGTTTGGGGTTCTCTGACTTTTGGCCACAATTCACATGTGAGGGGGGGAATTGTTCAAATATTAATGCTGAATTCACAGAGGTGAGCCCTTTGATTTCTTTTCGGTCTTTCTTTTCTCTCTCTCTCTCTCTCTCTCTCTCTCTCTCTCTCTCTCTCTCTCTCTTTTTTTTAACCGCCTCAAGACAGAAAGTGTGCAACACTGCACA
>NW_027661823.1:0-28914 GCF_963422515.1 Blennius ocellaris
GACCTTGCTAAGTATGGACCCTACCTCTAAGTCCAAATCCGACTCTCTAGCCCTAATCCTAAATCTAATCCTAACCCTAACCTCATTCCCAACCCTAAATCCATGATAGAACCCTAAGTTGGCCTAATCCTAAACCTAAGGACTTTGGAACCCTAAAGCGGACGTAGAACCATAATTAAAAAATCCAAAATGTGATGTATTAAAACTCAAACATGATCTAAAAAATTATAATGTGCCAACAATAATTAATCCTAAACCTAAGGACTCTAAAAATATAATATAGCCTAATTTAAGGAATAAACACAACACATATTAAGGACATCCTTTATTTCATACATATATAATAATAAAAAACAGTTGGAGGGGTACCAAATGTCAAAAACAGGTATACAAGAAGGAGAGCTCCACTGGCTCCGCCCCCCTGGAGTATAAAAGAATGAAGCTCAGAGCAAGAAGCTCATTCAGACATGGGACCTGCAAAGGGGAAACAGCCCACAGGGAAACCATGAAAAAAAGAGTGTGCAGTCCTGATGAAGGCCAAGAAGAGCCGAAACGTCAGAGCTCATTCAGACATGGGACCTGCCAAGGGGAAACAGCCCACAGGGAAACCATGCAAAAAAGAGTGTGCAGTCCTGATGAAGGCCGAAAAGAGCCGAAACGTCGACACAGGCATACTCTAAAAATCCAGATTGATCACAAATAATTTTTTGAAGAGGACGAAAGTCCTCTAAAAATACCAAACCTCAACAAAGGTAATAAACCTAAACCTAGGAACACAAAACCCAAACAAGGGCACCAATCCAAATGCGGAAACCATACATATATGAAATAAAGGGAAATAAAACTAAAGGAAAAATACTTACCTGGGTCTATGATGGGAGGGGGATCCCCAGTGGATGGACCGTGCACCTACCGTCTCCTTCGGGGGGCGGGAATCCTTTCCCAACACCTAACCCGCCTGTGCCTCCCTGGGGAGAGCCTTACCGTCTTGACCTAGAAACCCAAAATTAAAGGGAGAAAGAAAGGAAAAAGGAGGAAGGAAAGGAGGTGAAAGGAGGATGGATGATGGAAAGGGAGAGAGAAAAGGACAAGGAATAGAGAAATGGGTACAGAAAAAAAGCAAGGAAACTTAAAATTTTGCCATAGAGCCCAAAGAGGGATGGCAGGGAGCCCAAAATGCGTGCCCCAATAATTATGTCCGGTAGCCCAAAATGCGTGCTAACCAAAAATGGACCAAGCCCAAATTCGGAGTATTTTGTGACCTTGCTAAGTATGGACCCTACCTCTAAGTCCAAATCCGACTCTCTAGCCCTAATCCTAAATCTAATCCTAACCCTAACCTCATTCCCAACCCTAAATCCATGATAGAACCCTAAGTTGGCCTAATCCTAAACCTAAGGACTTTGGAACCCTAAAGCGGACGTAGAACCATAATTAAAAAATCCAAAATGTGATGTATTAAAACTCAAACATGATCTAAAAAATTATAATGTGCCAACAATAATTAATCCTAAACCTAAGGACTCTAAAAATATAATATAGCCTAATTTAAGGAATAAACACAACACATATTAAGGACATCCTTTATTTCATACATATATAATAATAAAAAACAGTTGGAGGGGTACCAAATGTCAAAAACAGGTATACAAGAAGGAGAGCTCCACTGGCTCCGCCCCCCTGGAGTATAAAAGAATGAAGCTCAGAGCAAGAAGCTCATTCAGACATGGGACCTGCAAAGGGGAAACAGCCCACAGGGAAACCATGAAAAAAAGAGTGTGCAGTCCTGATGAAGGCCAAGAAGAGCCGAAACGTCAGAGCTCATTCAGACATGGGACCTGCCAAGGGGAAACAGCCCACAGGGAAACCATGCAAAAAAGAGTGTGCAGTCCTGATGAAGGCCGAAAAGAGCCGAAACGTCGACACAGGCATACTCTAAAAATCCAGATTGATCACAAATAATTTTTTGAAGAGGACGAAAGTCCTCTAAAAATACCAAACCTCAACAAAGGTAATAAACCTAAACCTAGGAACACAAAACCCAAACAAGGGCACCAATCCAAATGCGGAAACCATACATATATGAAATAAAGGGAAATAAAACTAAAGGAAAAATACTTACCTGGGTCTATGATGGGAGGGGGATCCCCAGTGGATGGACCGTGCACCTACCGTCTCCTTCGGGGGGCGGGAATCCTTTCCCAACACCTAACCCGCCTGTGCCTCCCTGGGGAGAGCCTTACCGTCTTGACCTAGAAACCCAAAATTAAAGGGAGAAAGAAAGGAAAAAGGAGGAAGGAAAGGAGGTGAAAGGAGGATGGATGATGGAAAGGGAGAGAGAAAAGGACAAGGAATAGAGAAATGGGTACAGAAAAAAAGCAAGGAAACTTAAAATTTTGCCATAGAGCCCAAAGAGGGATGGCAGGGAGCCCAAAATGCGTGCCCCAATAATTATGTCCGGTAGCCCAAAATGCGTGCTAACCAAAAATGGACCAAGCCCAAATTCGGAGTATTTTGTGACCTTGCTAAGTATGGACCCTACCTCTAAGTCCAAATCCGACTCTCTAGCCCTAATCCTAAATCTAATCCTAACCCTAACCTCATTCCCAACCCTAAATCCATGATAGAACCCTAAGTTGGCCTAATCCTAAACCTAAGGACTTTGGAACCCTAAAGCGGACGTAGAACCATAATTAAAAAATCCAAAATGTGATGTATTAAAACTCAAACATGATCTAAAAAATTATAATGTGCCAACAATAATTAATCCTAAACCTAAGGACTCTAAAAATATAATATAGCCTAATTTAAGGAATAAACACAACACATATTAAGGACATCCTTTATTTCATACATATATAATAATAAAAAACAGTTGGAGGGGTACCAAATGTCAAAAACAGGTATACAAGAAGGAGAGCTCCACTGGCTCCGCCCCCCTGGAGTATAAAAGAATGAAGCTCAGAGCAAGAAGCTCATTCAGACATGGGACCTGCAAAGGGGAAACAGCCCACAGGGAAACCATGAAAAAAAGAGTGTGCAGTCCTGATGAAGGCCAAGAAGAGCCGAAACGTCAGAGCTCATTCAGACATGGGACCTGCCAAGGGGAAACAGCCCACAGGGAAACCATGCAAAAAAGAGTGTGCAGTCCTGATGAAGGCCGAAAAGAGCCGAAACGTCGACACAGGCATACTCTAAAAATCCAGATTGATCACAAATAATTTTTTGAAGAGGACGAAAGTCCTCTAAAAATACCAAACCTCAACAAAGGTAATAAACCTAAACCTAGGAACACAAAACCCAAACAAGGGCACCAATCCAAATGCGGAAACCATACATATATGAAATAAAGGGAAATAAAACTAAAGGAAAAATACTTACCTGGGTCTATGATGGGAGGGGGATCCCCAGTGGATGGACCGTGCACCTACCGTCTCCTTCGGGGGGCGGGAATCCTTTCCCAACACCTAACCCGCCTGTGCCTCCCTGGGGAGAGCCTTACCGTCTTGACCTAGAAACCCAAAATTAAAGGGAGAAAGAAAGGAAAAAGGAGGAAGGAAAGGAGGTGAAAGGAGGATGGATGATGGAAAGGGAGAGAGAAAAGGACAAGGAATAGAGAAATGGGTACAGAAAAAAAGCAAGGAAACTTAAAATTTTGCCATAGAGCCCAAAGAGGGATGGCAGGGAGCCCAAAATGCGTGCCCCAATAATTATGTCCGGTAGCCCAAAATGCGTGCTAACCAAAAATGGACCAAGCCCAAATTCGGAGTATTTTGTGACCTTGCTAAGTATGGACCCTACCTCTAAGTCCAAATCCGACTCTCTAGCCCTAATCCTAAATCTAATCCTAACCCTAACCTCATTCCCAACCCTAAATCCATGATAGAACCCTAAGTTGGCCTAATCCTAAACCTAAGGACTTTGGAACCCTAAAGCGGACGTAGAACCATAATTAAAAAATCCAAAATGTGATGTATTAAAACTCAAACATGATCTAAAAAATTATAATGTGCCAACAATAATTAATCCTAAACCTAAGGACTCTAAAAATATAATATAGCCTAATTTAAGGAATAAACACAACACATATTAAGGACATCCTTTATTTCATACATATATAATAATAAAAAACAGTTGGAGGGGTACCAAATGTCAAAAACAGGTATACAAGAAGGAGAGCTCCACTGGCTCCGCCCCCCTGGAGTATAAAAGAATGAAGCTCAGAGCAAGAAGCTCATTCAGACATGGGACCTGCAAAGGGGAAACAGCCCACAGGGAAACCATGAAAAAAAGAGTGTGCAGTCCTGATGAAGGCCAAGAAGAGCCGAAACGTCAGAGCTCATTCAGACATGGGACCTGCCAAGGGGAAACAGCCCACAGGGAAACCATGCAAAAAAGAGTGTGCAGTCCTGATGAAGGCCGAAAAGAGCCGAAACGTCGACACAGGCATACTCTAAAAATCCAGATTGATCACAAATAATTTTTTGAAGAGGACGAAAGTCCTCTAAAAATACCAAACCTCAACAAAGGTAATAAACCTAAACCTAGGAACACAAAACCCAAACAAGGGCACCAATCCAAATGCGGAAACCATACATATATGAAATAAAGGGAAATAAAACTAAAGGAAAAATACTTACCTGGGTCTATGATGGGAGGGGGATCCCCAGTGGATGGACCGTGCACCTACCGTCTCCTTCGGGGGGCGGGAATCCTTTCCCAACACCTAACCCGCCTGTGCCTCCCTGGGGAGAGCCTTACCGTCTTGACCTAGAAACCCAAAATTAAAGGGAGAAAGAAAGGAAAAAGGAGGAAGGAAAGGAGGTGAAAGGAGGATGGATGATGGAAAGGGAGAGAGAAAAGGACAAGGAATAGAGAAATGGGTACAGAAAAAAAGCAAGGAAACTTAAAATTTTGCCATAGAGCCCAAAGAGGGATGGCAGGGAGCCCAAAATGCGTGCCCCAATAATTATGTCCGGTAGCCCAAAATGCGTGCTAACCAAAAATGGACCAAGCCCAAATTCGGAGTATTTTGTGACCTTGCTAAGTATGGACCCTACCTCTAAGTCCAAATCCGACTCTCTAGCCCTAATCCTAAATCTAATCCTAACCCTAACCTCATTCCCAACCCTAAATCCATGATAGAACCCTAAGTTGGCCTAATCCTAAACCTAAGGACTTTGGAACCCTAAAGCGGACGTAGAACCATAATTAAAAAATCCAAAATGTGATGTATTAAAACTCAAACATGATCTAAAAAATTATAATGTGCCAACAATAATTAATCCTAAACCTAAGGACTCTAAAAATATAATATAGCCTAATTTAAGGAATAAACACAACACATATTAAGGACATCCTTTATTTCATACATATATAATAATAAAAAACAGTTGGAGGGGTACCAAATGTCAAAAACAGGTATACAAGAAGGAGAGCTCCACTGGCTCCGCCCCCCTGGAGTATAAAAGAATGAAGCTCAGAGCAAGAAGCTCATTCAGACATGGGACCTGCAAAGGGGAAACAGCCCACAGGGAAACCATGAAAAAAAGAGTGTGCAGTCCTGATGAAGGCCAAGAAGAGCCGAAACGTCAGAGCTCATTCAGACATGGGACCTGCCAAGGGGAAACAGCCCACAGGGAAACCATGCAAAAAAGAGTGTGCAGTCCTGATGAAGGCCGAAAAGAGCCGAAACGTCGACACAGGCATACTCTAAAAATCCAGATTGATCACAAATAATTTTTTGAAGAGGACGAAAGTCCTCTAAAAATACCAAACCTCAACAAAGGTAATAAACCTAAACCTAGGAACACAAAACCCAAACAAGGGCACCAATCCAAATGCGGAAACCATACATATATGAAATAAAGGGAAATAAAACTAAAGGAAAAATACTTACCTGGGTCTATGATGGGAGGGGGATCCCCAGTGGATGGACCGTGCACCTACCGTCTCCTTCGGGGGGCGGGAATCCTTTCCCAACACCTAACCCGCCTGTGCCTCCCTGGGGAGAGCCTTACCGTCTTGACCTAGAAACCCAAAATTAAAGGGAGAAAGAAAGGAAAAAGGAGGAAGGAAAGGAGGTGAAAGGAGGATGGATGATGGAAAGGGAGAGAGAAAAGGACAAGGAATAGAGAAATGGGTACAGAAAAAAAGCAAGGAAACTTAAAATTTTGCCATAGAGCCCAAAGAGGGATGGCAGGGAGCCCAAAATGCGTGCCCCAATAATTATGTCCGGTAGCCCAAAATGCGTGCTAACCAAAAATGGACCAAGCCCAAATTCGGAGTATTTTGTGACCTTGCTAAGTATGGACCCTACCTCTAAGTCCAAATCCGACTCTCTAGCCCTAATCCTAAATCTAATCCTAACCCTAACCTCATTCCCAACCCTAAATCCATGATAGAACCCTAAGTTGGCCTAATCCTAAACCTAAGGACTTTGGAACCCTAAAGCGGACGTAGAACCATAATTAAAAAATCCAAAATGTGATGTATTAAAACTCAAACATGATCTAAAAAATTATAATGTGCCAACAATAATTAATCCTAAACCTAAGGACTCTAAAAATATAATATAGCCTAATTTAAGGAATAAACACAACACATATTAAGGACATCCTTTATTTCATACATATATAATAATAAAAAACAGTTGGAGGGGTACCAAATGTCAAAAACAGGTATACAAGAAGGAGAGCTCCACTGGCTCCGCCCCCCTGGAGTATAAAAGAATGAAGCTCAGAGCAAGAAGCTCATTCAGACATGGGACCTGCAAAGGGGAAACAGCCCACAGGGAAACCATGAAAAAAAGAGTGTGCAGTCCTGATGAAGGCCAAGAAGAGCCGAAACGTCAGAGCTCATTCAGACATGGGACCTGCCAAGGGGAAACAGCCCACAGGGAAACCATGCAAAAAAGAGTGTGCAGTCCTGATGAAGGCCGAAAAGAGCCGAAACGTCGACACAGGCATACTCTAAAAATCCAGATTGATCACAAATAATTTTTTGAAGAGGACGAAAGTCCTCTAAAAATACCAAACCTCAACAAAGGTAATAAACCTAAACCTAGGAACACAAAACCCAAACAAGGGCACCAATCCAAATGCGGAAACCATACATATATGAAATAAAGGGAAATAAAACTAAAGGAAAAATACTTACCTGGGTCTATGATGGGAGGGGGATCCCCAGTGGATGGACCGTGCACCTACCGTCTCCTTCGGGGGGCGGGAATCCTTTCCCAACACCTAACCCGCCTGTGCCTCCCTGGGGAGAGCCTTACCGTCTTGACCTAGAAACCCAAAATTAAAGGGAGAAAGAAAGGAAAAAGGAGGAAGGAAAGGAGGTGAAAGGAGGATGGATGATGGAAAGGGAGAGAGAAAAGGACAAGGAATAGAGAAATGGGTACAGAAAAAAAGCAAGGAAACTTAAAATTTTGCCATAGAGCCCAAAGAGGGATGGCAGGGAGCCCAAAATGCGTGCCCCAATAATTATGTCCGGTAGCCCAAAATGCGTGCTAACCAAAAATGGACCAAGCCCAAATTCGGAGTATTTTGTGACCTTGCTAAGTATGGACCCTACCTCTAAGTCCAAATCCGACTCTCTAGCCCTAATCCTAAATCTAATCCTAACCCTAACCTCATTCCCAACCCTAAATCCATGATAGAACCCTAAGTTGGCCTAATCCTAAACCTAAGGACTTTGGAACCCTAAAGCGGACGTAGAACCATAATTAAAAAATCCAAAATGTGATGTATTAAAACTCAAACATGATCTAAAAAATTATAATGTGCCAACAATAATTAATCCTAAACCTAAGGACTCTAAAAATATAATATAGCCTAATTTAAGGAATAAACACAACACATATTAAGGACATCCTTTATTTCATACATATATAATAATAAAAAACAGTTGGAGGGGTACCAAATGTCAAAAACAGGTATACAAGAAGGAGAGCTCCACTGGCTCCGCCCCCCTGGAGTATAAAAGAATGAAGCTCAGAGCAAGAAGCTCATTCAGACATGGGACCTGCAAAGGGGAAACAGCCCACAGGGAAACCATGAAAAAAAGAGTGTGCAGTCCTGATGAAGGCCAAGAAGAGCCGAAACGTCAGAGCTCATTCAGACATGGGACCTGCCAAGGGGAAACAGCCCACAGGGAAACCATGCAAAAAAGAGTGTGCAGTCCTGATGAAGGCCGAAAAGAGCCGAAACGTCGACACAGGCATACTCTAAAAATCCAGATTGATCACAAATAATTTTTTGAAGAGGACGAAAGTCCTCTAAAAATACCAAACCTCAACAAAGGTAATAAACCTAAACCTAGGAACACAAAACCCAAACAAGGGCACCAATCCAAATGCGGAAACCATACATATATGAAATAAAGGGAAATAAAACTAAAGGAAAAATACTTACCTGGGTCTATGATGGGAGGGGGATCCCCAGTGGATGGACCGTGCACCTACCGTCTCCTTCGGGGGGCGGGAATCCTTTCCCAACACCTAACCCTAACCCTAACCCTAACCCTAACCCTAACCCTAACCCTAACCCTAACCCTAACCCTAACCCTAACCCTAACCCACACCCTAGGACTTAACCCTAACCCACACCCTAGGACTTAACCCTAACCCACACCCTAGGACTTAACCCTAACCCACACCCTAGGACTTAACCCTAACCCACACCCTAGGACTTAACCCTAACCCACACCCTAGGACTTAACCCTAACCCACACCCTAGGACTTAACCCTAACCCACACCCTAGTAGGACTTAACCCTAACCCACACCCTAGGACTTAACCCTAACCCACAGCGCCTGGAGTTGAGGACTTAACCCCTAACCCACACCCTAGGACGTAACCGTAACCCAGAGGGGACACCTAGGACTTAACCCTAACCCACACCCTAGGACTTAACCCTACCCACACCCTAGGACTTAACCCTAACCCACACGCGTCTGAGTAGACTTAACCCTAACCACACCCTAGGACTTAACCCTAACCCACACCCTAGGACTTAACCCTAACCCACACCCTAGGACTTAACCCTAACCCACACCCTAGGACTTAACCCTAACCCACACCCTAGGACTTAACCCTAACCCACACCCTAGGACTTAACCCTAACCCACACCCTAGGACTTAACCCTAACCCACACCCTAGGACTTAACCCTAACCCACACCCTAGGACTTAACCCTAACCCACACCCTAGGACTTAACCCTAACCCACACCCTAGGACTTAACCCTAACCCACACCCTAGGACTTAACCCTAACCCACACCCTAGGACTTAACCCTAACCCACACCCTAGGACTTAACCCTAACCCACACCCTAGGACTTAACCCTAACCCACACCCTAGGACTTAACCCTAACCCACACCCTAGGACTTAACCCTAACCACACCCTAGGACTTAACCCTAACCCACACCCTAGGACTTAACCCTAACCCACACCCTAGGACTTAACCCTAACCCACACCCTAGGACTTAACCCTAACCCACACCCTAGGACTTAACCCTAACCCACACCCTAGGACTTAACCCTAACCCACACCCTAGGACTTAACCCTAACCCACACCCTAGGACTTAACCCTAACCCACACCCTAGGACTTAACCCTAACCCACACCCTAGGACTTAACCCTAACCCACACCCTAGGACTTAACCCTAACCCACACCCTAGGACTTAACCCTAACCCACACCCTAGGACTTAACCCTAACCCACACCCTAGGACTTAACCCTAACCCACACCCTAGGACTTAACCCTAACCCACACCCTAGGACTTAACCCTAACCCACACCCTAGGACTTAACCCTAACCCACACCCTAGGACTTAACCCTAACCCACACCCTAGGACTTAACCCTAACCCACACCCTAGGACTTAACCCTAACCCACACCCTAGGACTTAACCCTAACCCACACCCTAGGACTTAACCCTAACCCACACCCTAGGACTTAACCCTAACCCACACCCTAGGACTTAACCCTAACCCACACCCTAGGACTTAACCCTAACCCACACCCTAGGACTTAACCCTAACCCACACCCTAGGACTTAACCCTAACCCACACCCTAGGACTTAACCCTAACCCACACCCTAGGACTTAACCCTAACCCACACCCTAGGACTTAACCCTAACCCACACCCTAGGACTTAACCCTAACCCACACCCTAGGACTTAACCCTAACCCACACCCTAGGACTTAACCCTAACCCACACCCTAGGACTTAACCCTAACCCACACCCTAGGACTTAACCCTAACCCACACCCTAGGACTTAACCCTAACCCACACCCTAGGACTTAACCCTAACCCACACCCTAGGACTTAACCCTAACCCACACCCTAGGACTTAACCCTAACCCACACCCTAGGACTTAACCCTAACCCACACCCTAGGACTTAACCCTAACCCACACCCTAGGACTTAACCCTAACCCACACCCTAGGACTTAACCCTAACCCACACCCTAGGACTTAACCCTAACCCACACCCTAGGACTTAACCCTAACCCACACCCTAGGACTTAACCCTAACCCACACCCTAGGACTTAACCCTAACCCACACCCTAGGACTTAACCCTAACCCACACCCTAGGACTTAACCCTAACCCACACCCTAGGACTTAACCCTAACCCACACCCTAGGACTTAACCCTAACCCACACCCTAGGACTTAACCCTAACCCACACCCTAGGACTTAACCCTAACCCACACCCTAGGACTTAACCCTAACCCACACCCTAGGACTTAACCCTAACCCACACCCTAGGACTTAACCCTAACCCACACCCTAGGACTTAACCCTAACCCACACCCTAGGACTTAACCCTAACCCACACCCTAGGACTTAACCCTAACCCACACCCTAGGACTTAACCCTAACCCACACCCTAGGACTTAACCCTAACCCACACCCTAGGACTTAACCCTAACCCACACCCTAGGACTTAACCCTAACCCACACCCTAGGACTTAACCCTAACCCACACCCTAGGACTTAACCCTAACCCACACCCTAGGACTTAACCCTAACCCACACCCTAGGACTTAACCCTAACCCACACCCTAGGACTTAACCCTAACCCACACCCTAGGACTTAACCCTAACCCACACCCTAGGACTTAACCCTAACCCACACCCTAGGACTTAACCCTAACCCACACCCTAGGACTTAACCCTAACCCACACCCTAGGACTTAACCCTAACCCACACCCTAGGACTTAACCCTAACCCACACCCTAGGACTTAACCCTAACCCACACCCTAGGACTTAACCCTAACCCACACCCTAGGACTTAACCCTAACCCACACCCTAGGACTTAACCCTAACCCACACCCTAGGACTTAACCCTAACCCACACCCTAGGACTTAACCCTAACCCACACCCTAGGACTTAACCCTAACCCACACCCTAGGACTTAACCCTAACCCACACCCTAGGACTTAACCCTAACCCACACCCTAGGACTTAACCCTAACCCACACCCTAGGACTTAACCCTAACCCACACCCTAGGACTTAACCCTAACCCACACCCTAGGACTTAACCCTAACCCACACCCTAGGACTTAACCCTAACCCACACCCTAGGACTTAACCCTAACCCACACCCTAGGACTTAACCCTAACCCACACCCTAGGACTTAACCCTAACCCACACCCTAGGACTTAACCCTAACCCACACCCTAGGACTTAACCCTAACCCACACCCTAGGACTTAACCCTAACCCACACCCTAGGACTTAACCCTAACCCACACCCTAGGACTTAACCCTAACCCACACCCTAGGACTTAACCCTAACCCACACCCTAGGACTTAACCCTAACCCACACCCTAGGACTTAACCCTAACCCACACCCTAGGACTTAACCCTAACCCACACCCTAGGACTTAACCCTAACCCACACCCTAGGACTTAACCCTAACCCACACCCTAGGACTTAACCCTAACCCACACCCTAGGACTTAACCCTAACCCACACCCTAGGACTTAACCCTAACCCACACCCTAGGACTTAACCCTAACCCACACCCTAGGACTTAACCCTAACCCACACCCTAGGACTTAACCCTAACCCACACCCTAGGACTTAACCCTAACCCACACCCTAGGACTTAACCCTAACCCACACCCTAGGACTTAACCCTAACCCACACCCTAGGACTTAACCCTAACCCACACCCTAGGACTTAACCCTAACCCACACCCTAGGACTTAACCCTAACCCACACCCTAGGACTTAACCCTAACCCACACCCTAGGACTTAACCCTAACCCACACCCTAGGACTTAACCCTAACCCACACCCTAGGACTTAACCCTAACCCACACCCTAGGACTTAACCCTAACCCACACCCTAGGACTTAACCCTAACCCACACCCTAGGACTTAACCCTAACCCACACCCTAGGACTTAACCCTAACCCACACCCTAGGACTTAACCCTAACCCACACCCTAGGACTTAACCCTAACCCACACCCTAGGACTTAACCCTAACCCACACCCTAGGACTTAACCCTAACCCACACCCTAGGACTTAACCCTAACCCACACCCTAGGACTTAACCCTAACCCACACCCTAGGACTTAACCCTAACCCACACCCTAGGACTTAACCCTAACCCACACCCTAGGACTTAACCCTAACCCACACCCTAGGACTTAACCCTAACCCACACCCTAGGACTTAACCCTAACCCACACCCTAGGACTTAACCCTAACCCACACCCTAGGACTTAACCCTAACCCACACCCTAGGACTTAACCCTAACCCACACCCTAGGACTTAACCCTAACCCACACCCTAGGACTTAACCCTAACCCACACCCTAGGACTTAACCCTAACCCACACCCTAGGACTTAACCCTAACCCACACCCTAGGACTTAACCCTAACCCACACCCTAGGACTTAACCCTAACCCACACCCTAGGACTTAACCCTAACCCACACCCTAGGACTTAACCCTAACCCACACCCTAGGACTTAACCCTAACCCACACCCTAGGACTTAACCCTAACCCACACCCTAGGACTTAACCCTAACCCACACCCTAGGACTTAACCCTAACCCACACCCTAGGACTTAACCCTAACCCACACCCTAGGACTTAACCCTAACCCACACCCTAGGACTTAACCCTAACCCACACCCTAGGACTTAACCCTAACCCACACCCTAGGACTTAACCCTAACCCACACCCTAGGACTTAACCCTAACCCACACCCTAGGACTTAACCCTAACCCACACCCTAGGACTTAACCCTAACCCACACCCTAGGACTTAACCCTAACCCACACCCTAGGACTTAACCCTAACCCACACCCTAGGACTTAACCCTAACCCACACCCTAGGACTTAACCCTAACCCACACCCTAGGACTTAACCCTAACCCACACCCTAGGACTTAACCCTAACCCACACCCTAGGACTTAACCCTAACCCACACCCTAGGACTTAACCCTAACCCACACCCTAGGACTTAACCCTAACCCACACCCTAGGACTTAACCCTAACCCACACCCTAGGACTTAACCCTAACCCACACCCTAGGACTTAACCCTAACCCACACCCTAGGACTTAACCCTAACCCACACCCTAGGACTTAACCCTAACCCACACCCTAGGACTTAACCCTAACCCACACCCTAGGACTTAACCCTAACCCACACCCTAGGACTTAACCCTAACCCACACCCTAGGACTTAACCCTAACCCACACCCTAGGACTTAACCCTAACCCACACCCTAGGACTTAACCCTAACCCACACCCTAGGACTTAACCCTAACCCACACCCTAGGACTTAACCCTAACCCACACCCTAGGACTTAACCCTAACCCACACCCTAGGACTTAACCCTAACCCACACCCTAGGACTTAACCCTAACCCACACCCTAGGACTTAACCCTAACCCACACCCTAGGACTTAACCCTAACCCACACCCTAGGACTTAACCCTAACCCACACCCTAGGACTTAACCCTAACCCACACCCTAGGACTTAACCCTAACCCACACCCTAGGACTTAACCCTAACCCACACCCTAGGACTTAACCCTAACCCACACCCTAGGACTTAACCCTAACCCACACCCTAGGACTTAACCCTAACCCACACCCTAGGACTTAACCCTAACCCACACCCTAGGACTTAACCCTAACCCACACCCTAGGACTTAACCCTAACCCACACCCTAGGACTTAACCCTAACCCACACCCTAGGACTTAACCCTAACCCACACCCTAGGACTTAACCCTAACCCACACCCTAGGACTTAACCCTAACCCACACCCTAGGACTTAACCCTAACCCACACCCTAGGACTTAACCCTAACCCACACCCTAGGACTTAACCCTAACCCACACCCTAGGACTTAACCCTAACCCACACCCTAGGACTTAACCCTAACCCACACCCTAGGACTTAACCCTAACCCACACCCTAGGACTTAACCCTAACCCACACCCTAGGACTTAACCCTAACCCACACCCTAGGACTTAACCCTAACCCACACCCTAGGACTTAACCCTAACCCACACCCTAGGACTTAACCCTAACCCACACCCTAGGACTTAACCCTAACCCACACCCTAGGACTTAACCCTAACCCACACCCTAGGACTTAACCCTAACCCACACCCTAGGACTTAACCCTAACCCACACCCTAGGACTTAACCCTAACCCACACCCTAGGACTTAACCCTAACCCACACCCTAGGACTTAACCCTAACCCACACCCTAGGACTTAACCCTAACCCACACCCTAGGACTTAACCCTAACCCACACCCTAGGACTTAACCCTAACCCACACCCTAGGACTTAACCCTAACCCACACCCTAGGACTTAACCCTAACCCACACCCTAGGACTTAACCCTAACCCACACCCTAGGACTTAACCCTAACCCACACCCTAGGACTTAACCCTAACCCACACCCTAGGACTTAACCCTAACCCACACCCTAGGACTTAACCCTAACCCACACCCTAGGACTTAACCCTAACCCACACCCTAGGACTTAACCCTAACCCACACCCTAGGACTTAACCCTAACCCACACCCTAGGACTTAACCCTAACCCACACCCTAGGACTTAACCCTAACCCACACCCTAGGACTTAACCCTAACCCACACCCTAGGACTTAACCCTAACCCACACCCTAGGACTTAACCCTAACCCACACCCTAGGACTTAACCCTAACCCACACCCTAGGACTTAACCCTAACCCACACCCTAGGACTTAACCCTAACCCACACCCTAGGACTTAACCCTAACCCACACCCTAGGACTTAACCCTAACCCACACCCTAGGACTTAACCCTAACCCACACCCTAGGACTTAACCCTAACCCACACCCTAGGACTTAACCCTAACCCACACCCTAGGACTTAACCCTAACCCACACCCTAGGACTTAACCCTAACCCACACCCTAGGACTTAACCCTAACCCACACCCTAGGACTTAACCCTAACCCACACCCTAGGACTTAACCCTAACCCACACCCTAGGACTTAACCCTAACCCACACCCTAGGACTTAACCCTAACCCACACCCTAGGACTTAACCCTAACCCACACCCTAGGACTTAACCCTAACCCACACCCTAGGACTTAACCCTAACCCACACCCTAGGACTTAACCCTAACCCACACCCTAGGACTTAACCCTAACCCACACCCTAGGACTTAACCCTAACCCACACCCTAGGACTTAACCCTAACCCACACCCTAGGACTTAACCCTAACCCACACCCTAGGACTTAACCCTAACCCACACCCTAGGACTTAACCCTAACCCACACCCTAGGACTTAACCCTAACCCACACCCTAGGACTTAACCCTAACCCACACCCTAGGACTTAACCCTAACCCACACCCTAGGACTTAACCCTAACCCACACCCTAGGACTTAACCCTAACCCACACCCTAGGACTTAACCCTAACCCACACCCTAGGACTTAACCCTAACCCACACCCTAGGACTTAACCCTAACCCACACCCTAGGACTTAACCCTAACCCACACCCTAGGACTTAACCCTAACCCACACCCTAGGACTTAACCCTAACCCACACCCTAGGACTTAACCCTAACCCACACCCTAGGACTTAACCCTAACCCACACCCTAGGACTTAACCCTAACCCACACCCTAGGACTTAACCCTAACCCACACCCTAGGACTTAACCCTAACCCACACCCTAGGACTTAACCCTAACCCACACCCTAGGACTTAACCCTAACCCACACCCTAGGACTTAACCCTAACCCACACCCTAGGACTTAACCCTAACCCACACCCTAGGACTTAACCCTAACCCACACCCTAGGACTTAACCCTAACCCACACCCTAGGACTTAACCCTAACCCACACCCTAGGACTTAACCCTAACCCACACCCTAGGACTTAACCCTAACCCACACCCTAGGACTTAACCCTAACCCACACCCTAGGACTTAACCCTAACCCACACCCTAGGACTTAACCCTAACCCACACCCTAGGACTTAACCCTAACCCACACCCTAGGACTTAACCCTAACCCACACCCTAGGACTTAACCCTAACCCACACCCTAGGACTTAACCCTAACCCACACCCTAGGACTTAACCCTAACCCACACCCTAGGACTTAACCCTAACCCACACCCTAGGACTTAACCCTAACCCACACCCTAGGACTTAACCCTAACCCACACCCTAGGACTTAACCCTAACCCACACCCTAGGACTTAACCCTAACCCACACCCTAGGACTTAACCCTAACCCACACCCTAGGACTTAACCCTAACCCACACCCTAGGACTTAACCCTAACCCACACCCTAGGACTTAACCCTAACCCACACCCTAGGACTTAACCCTAACCCACACCCTAGGACTTAACCCTAACCCACACCCTAGGACTTAACCCTAACCCACACCCTAGGACTTAACCCTAACCCACACCCTAGGACTTAACCCTAACCCACACCCTAGGACTTAACCCTAACCCACACCCTAGGACTTAACCCTAACCCACACCCTAGGACTTAACCCTAACCCACACCCTAGGACTTAACCCTAACCCACACCCTAGGACTTAACCCTAACCCACACCCTAGGACTTAACCCTAACCCACACCCTAGGACTTAACCCTAACCCACACCCTAGGACTTAACCCTAACCCACACCCTAGGACTTAACCCTAACCCACACCCTAGGACTTAACCCTAACCCACACCCTAGGACTTAACCCTAACCCACACCCTAGGACTTAACCCTAACCCACACCCTAGGACTTAACCCTAACCCACACCCTAGGACTTAACCCTAACCCACACCCTAGGACTTAACCCTAACCCACACCCTAGGACTTAACCCTAACCCACACCCTAGGACTTAACCCTAACCCACACCCTAGGACTTAACCCTAACCCACACCCTAGGACTTAACCCTAACCCACACCCTAGGACTTAACCCTAACCCACACCCTAGGACTTAACCCTAACCCACACCCTAGGACTTAACCCTAACCCACACCCTAGGACTTAACCCTAACCCACACCCTAGGACTTAACCCTAACCCACACCCTAGGACTTAACCCTAACCCACACCCTAGGACTTAACCCTAACCCACACCCTAGGACTTAACCCTAACCCACACCCTAGGACTTAACCCTAACCCACACCCTAGGACTTAACCCTAACCCACACCCTAGGACTTAACCCTAACCCACACCCTAGGACTTAACCCTAACCCACACCCTAGGACTTAACCCTAACCCACACCCTAGGACTTAACCCTAACCCACACCCTAGGACTTAACCCTAACCCACACCCTAGGACTTAACCCTAACCCACACCCTAGGACTTAACCCTAACCCACACCCTAGGACTTAACCCTAACCCACACCCTAGGACTTAACCCTAACCCACACCCTAGGACTTAACCCTAACCCACACCCTAGGACTTAACCCTAACCCACACCCTAGGACTTAACCCTAACCCACACCCTAGGACTTAACCCTAACCCACACCCTAGGACTTAACCCTAACCCACACCCTAGGACTTAACCCTAACCCACACCCTAGGACTTAACCCTAACCCACACCCTAGGACTTAACCCTAACCCACACCCTAGGACTTAACCCTAACCCACACCCTAGGACTTAACCCTAACCCACACCCTAGGACTTAACCCTAACCCACACCCTAGGACTTAACCCTAACCCACACCCTAGGACTTAACCCTAACCCACACCCTAGGACTTAACCCTAACCCACACCCTAGGACTTAACCCTAACCCACACCCTAGGACTTAACCCTAACCCACACCCTAGGACTTAACCCTAACCCACACCCTAGGACTTAACCCTAACCCACACCCTAGGACTTAACCCTAACCCACACCCTAGGACTTAACCCTAACCCACACCCTAGGACTTAACCCTAACCCACACCCTAGGACTTAACCCTAACCCACACCCTAGGACTTAACCCTAACCCACACCCTAGGACTTAACCCTAACCCACACCCTAGGACTTAACCCTAACCCACACCCTAGGACTTAACCCTAACCCACACCCTAGGACTTAACCCTAACCCACACCCTAGGACTTAACCCTAACCCACACCCTAGGACTTAACCCTAACCCACACCCTAGGACTTAACCCTAACCCACACCCTAGGACTTAACCCTAACCCACACCCTAGGACTTAACCCTAACCCACACCCTAGGACTTAACCCTAACCCACACCCTAGGACTTAACCCTAACCCACACCCTAGGACTTAACCCTAACCCACACCCTAGGACTTAACCCTAACCCACACCCTAGGACTTAACCCTAACCCACACCCTAGGACTTAACCCTAACCCACACCCTAGGACTTAACCCTAACCCACACCCTAGGACTTAACCCTAACCCACACCCTAGGACTTAACCCTAACCCACACCCTAGGACTTAACCCTAACCCACACCCTAGGACTTAACCCTAACCCACACCCTAGGACTTAACCCTAACCCACACCCTAGGACTTAACCCTAACCCACACCCTAGGACTTAACCCTAACCCACACCCTAGGACTTAACCCTAACCCACACCCTAGGACTTAACCCTAACCCACACCCTAGGACTTAACCCTAACCCACACCCTAGGACTTAACCCTAACCCACACCCTAGGACTTAACCCTAACCCACACCCTAGGACTTAACCCTAACCCACACCCTAGGACTTAACCCTAACCCACACCCTAGGACTTAACCCTAACCCACACCCTAGGACTTAACCCTAACCCACACCCTAGGACTTAACCCTAACCCACACCCTAGGACTTAACCCTAACCCACACCCTAGGACTTAACCCTAACCCACACCCTAGGACTTAACCCTAACCCACACCCTAGGACTTAACCCTAACCCACACCCTAGGACTTAACCCTAACCCACACCCTAGGACTTAACCCTAACCCACACCCTAGGACTTAACCCTAACCCACACCCTAGGACTTAACCCTAACCCACACCCTAGGACTTAACCCTAACCCACACCCTAGGACTTAACCCTAACCCACACCCTAGGACTTAACCCTAACCCACACCCTAGGACTTAACCCTAACCCACACCCTAGGACTTAACCCTAACCCACACCCTAGGACTTAACCCTAACCCACACCCTAGGACTTAACCCTAACCCACACCCTAGGACTTAACCCTAACCCACACCCTAGGACTTAACCCTAACCCACACCCTAGGACTTAACCCTAACCCACACCCTAGGACTTAACCCTAACCCACACCCTAGGACTTAACCCTAACCCACACCCTAGGACTTAACCCTAACCCACACCCTAGGACTTAACCCTAACCCACACCCTAGGACTTAACCCTAACCCACACCCTAGGACTTAACCCTAACCCACACCCTAGGACTTAACCCTAACCCACACCCTAGGACTTAACCCTAACCCACACCCTAGGACTTAACCCTAACCCACACCCTAGGACTTAACCCTAACCCACACCCTAGGACTTAACCCTAACCCACACCCTAGGACTTAACCCTAACCCACACCCTAGGACTTAACCCTAACCCACACCCTAGGACTTAACCCTAACCCACACCCTAGGACTTAACCCTAACCCACACCCTAGGACTTAACCCTAACCCACACCCTAGGACTTAACCCTAACCCACACCCTAGGACTTAACCCTAACCCACACCCTAGGACTTAACCCTAACCCACACCCTAGGACTTAACCCTAACCCACACCCTAGGACTTAACCCTAACCCACACCCTAGGACTTAACCCTAACCCACACCCTAGGACTTAACCCTAACCCACACCCTAGGACTTAACCCTAACCCACACCCTAGGACTTAACCCTAACCCACACCCTAGGACTTAACCCTAACCCACACCCTAGGACTTAACCCTAACCCACACCCTAGGACTTAACCCTAACCCACACCCTAGGACTTAACCCTAACCCACACCCTAGGACTTAACCCTAACCCACACCCTAGGACTTAACCCTAACCCACACCCTAGGACTTAACCCTAACCCACACCCTAGGACTTAACCCTAACCCACACCCTAGGACTTAACCCTAACCCACACCCTAGGACTTAACCCTAACCCACACCCTAGGACTTAACCCTAACCCACACCCTAGGACTTAACCCTAACCCACACCCTAGGACTTAACCCTAACCCACACCCTAGGACTTAACCCTAACCCACACCCTAGGACTTAACCCTAACCCACACCCTAGGACTTAACCCTAACCCACACCCTAGGACTTAACCCTAACCCACACCCTAGGACTTAACCCTAACCCACACCCTAGGACTTAACCCTAACCCACACCCTAGGACTTAACCCTAACCCACACCCTAGGACTTAACCCTAACCCACACCCTAGGACTTAACCCTAACCCACACCCTAGGACTTAACCCTAACCCACACCCTAGGACTTAACCCTAACCCACACCCTAGGACTTAACCCTAACCCACACCCTAGGACTTAACCCTAACCCACACCCTAGGACTTAACCCTAACCCACACCCTAGGACTTAACCCTAACCCACACCCTAGGACTTAACCCTAACCCACACCCTAGGACTTAACCCTAACCCACACCCTAGGACTTAACCCTAACCCACACCCTAGGACTTAACCCTAACCCACACCCTAGGACTTAACCCTAACCCACACCCTAGGACTTAACCCTAACCCACACCCTAGGACTTAACCCTAACCCACACATATTTATGATTTCAGGAGTTTGTGTTGATGCACCGTCCAAATAGCAACAATTTTTTATTTCAGGAGTTTGTGTTGATGCACCGTCCAAATAGCAAAATTTTTATTTCAGGAGTTTGTGTTGATGGAGAAATACTTGCCGGGCCATCAACACAAACTCCTGAAATAAAACATTTTTTCTATTTGGACGGTGCATCAATACAAAGTACTGAAATCAAAAATTGTTGCTACTTGGACGGTGCATCAACACAAACTCCTGAAATCACAAATACTTGCCACTTGGACGGTCCATCAACACAAACTTCTGAAATTACAAATACTTGCCGGTCCATCAACACAAACTCCTGAAATAAAAAATGGTTACTTGGATGGTGCATCAAGACAAACTCCTGAAATCACAAAGACTTGCGGGGCCATCAACACAAACTCCTGAAATAAAAAATTGTTGCTACTTGGACGGTCCATCAACATAAACTCCTGAAAGGACAAATATTTGCCGGTGCATCAACACAAACTCCTGAAATAAATAATTGTTGCTACTTGGACGGTGCATCAACACAAACTCCTGAAAGGACAAATATTTGCCGGTCCATCAACACAAAGTCCTGAAAGGACAAATTGTTGCTACTTGGACGGTGCATCAACACAAACTCCTGAAATAAAAAATTGTTGCTACTTGGACGGTGCATCAACACAAACTTCTGAAATCACAAAGACTTGCCGGTCCATCAACACAAACTCCTGAAATCACAAATTGTTGCTACTTGGACGGTGCATCAACACAAACTCCTGAAATAAAAAATTGTTGCTACTTGGACGGTGCATCAACACAAACTCCTGAAATAAAAAATTGTTGCTACTTGGACGGTGCATCAACACAAACTCCTGAAATCACAAAGACTTGCCGGTCCATCAACACAAACTCCTGAAATTACAAAGACTTGCCGAGCCATCAACACAAACTCCCGAAATAAAAAATTGTTGCTACTTGGACGGTCCATCAACACAAACTCCTGAAATTACAAATACTTGCGGTTCATCAACACAAACTCCTGAAATCACAAAGACTTGCTGGGCCATCACCACAAACTCCTATAATAAAAAATGGTTGCTACTTGACGGTCCATCAACACAAACTCCTGAAATTACAAAGACTTGCCGAGCCATCAACACAAACTCCTGAAAGGACAAATTGTTGCCACTTGGACGGTCCATCAACACAAACTCCTGAAATTACAAATACTCGCCGGTTCATAAACCCTAACTCCTGAAATTACAAATACTCGCCAGTTCATAAACCCTAACTCCTGAAAGGACAAAGACTTGCCAGGCCATCAACCCCAACTCCTGAAAGGACAAAGACTTGCCGGGCCATCAACACAAATTCCTGAAAGGACAAAGACTTGCCGGGCCATCAACACAAACTCCTGAAAGGACAAAGACTTGCCACTTAGCTTGTCCATCAACACAAACTCCTGAAATAAATACTTGCCGGGCCATCAACACAAACTCTTGAAAGGACAAATACTTACCACTTACCCGGTCCATCAAGACAAACCCCTGAAAGGAACAAATACTTACTGCTCAGCCGTACAGTAAAACATAGGGTTTCAAAAAACCTCCAGGGATTACAGGGTTTAAAGTCCCCCCTCCCCTACACGCTCACACTTGCTCCGGGGAGCAGCCCCTCCCCTACTCATGCACTCCCTTTAATTATCAGCTGCACGTGCAGGACATTCATAGCGCCTCAGACAGACGAGAGAACACTGCTGCTTGATCCACAGCCTTCATTTGAGAGTTTTATAAAACGTGCATATTGTGCCTGAGGAAGACCTATTAAGGTCGAAACGTTACATGCCACGTTTTTTTTGGAGTAACCCAAGTTGGGGATACTATTATTTTTTTGCTTTTAAAATAACTTAGTGGGTTTTATTGAGAATGCATAATTATATCAAACCGATCACGGTGTTTATTTTCATAATTAAACTAGACTTTTTTATAGTATTGTGTTCATACACACAATCAATATTTTTTTCTCTTCATTATTTTCAAACAAATATAAAAAACAAAACATTCCTTCGTGCAAAAGAAGCTGTGGGAAGAGGGAGACCCTTTCTTTTGGCAAAATGGGGGAATATGGAGAGTGGACAATGGTGCATTATGGAAGGCGCAAAAACCGGGACCCCGGATGGAGGGACAACAGGGGCCCTGGTCAACAATATGGGCAGAAAAACTATGGGTACCGGGGGAGGGATGGTACATATACCCGATGGATGGACTTACACCCCCCCTAACCCCAACGACTTCCCCCCTCAGAGAAAACAAAAAACCACAGAAATAAAACCCATTTAAACAAAAAAAAAACTGTTCAACCACCATGCATTTGAGCCCTATGTCAACCAACAAGTCAAAAGATTAGGGGATGGAGTGTGAGATTGTCTAAACCCAACAGCGTGAAATGTACAGATAAGAAACACTTTGCAATACCCTCATGTTTATTGTTCTGCCAAAAGTTTTTACCCTTTACAGACTCTACATTTCCCCCAACATGTTTGCACAGAGTTGTACCACAGATTTGACTAAACGTAGGCGGCCGATCGTAGTTGAAAGCCCAGGCAGCATAAATTGCAGGCTTCAAGTGGGACACAAGACCTGCTTGGCACACAACATACAGAACAATTCAACCACCATGCATTTAACATTTGTTCCCCATGTCAACCAACGAGTCAACATTAGGGGATAGAGTCTAAGATTGTCTAAACCCAACAGCCTGCAAACAGATGCATGGAACAAAAGATCTTACAACTTGGAATTTTCTAAAACACTTTATTCAGCACAAGTACATTTGAAGTCATTAAACTGACAGTGAAAAGTGACTGTCATCCTCAATTGTACCACGGATGTAACCAACATTTAAACATGGGTGGCCCAGCTTAGTTTAAAGCCCACTCACCACGGCAAGGTGTAGGCCTCGAGTGGGGACACAAGACAAGACATTTGGCGCACAAGACAAACTCAGACAGGACAACATACATCAAGACGACAAAGCAATCACAATTCAAACAACTTGTTTGCATTAGTCATTTTCATGGTTTGTAAAAACATACATGAGACCACAAAACCAGTGAAGCCACTATGTTTGAGACTTTATTGATTGTAGAACAATGGGACAATTAGGAGAATCCGCCACGTTCAGAATTGTCCAATAGATCCAGATATTTCCACTGAGAGCCAGATGTTTCCATTGAATCAAGACTTTTCCATGAGATCCAGGGCTTTGTTTTAATTAAATTGAGGGGTGCTGGATTTTACACATTTCCCCATTTATTTGCCAACATTGGAAACACCTCCATTATGTGCATCACCTACATTGTTTGAAACCCATGGTTGCACCTCAGAAATGCACTTCTTGTTGATCATTGAAACAAGTTTCAGGTTTCTTTTTTATCATGCGAGATGAAACCCAACCAACTTTCATGTATGCATTTGCCATCAGTGCACACCTCGCTGTCCATGTATTTCCACAGCGGAGTTGCTGCTTTTGAGGTTCGAACAGATACCGTTTTACTTTTCCCAAATAAGAGCTCATTGATTGGGAAGAATGTCTTCCACACCCCCACAAGAAAGAAAACACAGAAATATACATTTACATAATAGGAAACTGAATAATTTGGAGGAAATCTTTAAGGTTCAACCACCATGCATTGGACATTTGTTCCCCATGTCAACCAACGAGTCAACATTAGGGGATGGAGTCTGAGATTGTCTCAACCCAACAGCATGCAATGTACAGACAAAAAACACTTTGCAATACCCTCAAGTTATGTTTATCGTTCTGCAAAGGGTTTAACCCATTACTGTCTGTACATTTCCCACAACATATTTGCACAGAGTTGTACCACAGATTTAACTAAACATAGGTGACCGATCGTAGTTGAAAGCCCAGGCAGCATAAATTGCAGGCTTCAAGTGGGACACAAGTCCTACTTGGCACACAACACAGATGGAACATACATTAACACTACAAGAAACAATTCAACCCACTTTGTTCAACCACCATGCATTTAACATTTGTTCCCCATGTCAACCAACGAGTCAACATTAGGGGATGGAGTCTGAGATTGTCTAAACCCAACAGCCTGCAAACAGATGCATGGAACAAAAAATCTTAAAACTTCTTGGAATTTTCTAAAACAGTGTTCATTCATCTCAAGTACACTTGGAGTCATTAAATTGACAGTGAAAAGTGACAGTGCATCATCCTCAATTGTACCAAAGATGGCCCATCTTAGTTTAAAGCCCACTCACCACCACAAGGTGTAGGCCTCAAGTGGGGACACGAGACAAGACATTTGGCGCACAAGACAAACTCAGAGGACAACACATCAGGACTACAAAGCAATCCCAATTCAAACAACTTTATATTTGTCATTTTCATAGTTTAAAAAAAAATGGATCAATCATTAACTTTTTAACCAACAACATACATGGGGACCACAAAACCAGTCAGACAACTGTTTTTGTGGCTTTATGTTATGTATAACAATGGGACAATTAACTTATTAACATGAAATGCCTTAATTAGGAGAATCCGCCATGTTCAGAATTGTCCAATTGATCCAGATATTTCCACTAAGAGTCAGATGTTTCCATTGAGTCAAGGCTTTTCCATGAGATCCAGGGCTTTGTTTTCATTAAATTGAGGTGCTGGATTTTACACATTTCCCCATTTATTTGCCAGCATTGGAAAAACCATTATGTGCATCACCTTCAATGTTTGAAACCCATGGTTGCACCTCAGAAATTAATTTCTTATTTATCAATGTTGCATTGGAACAAGTTTCAGGTTTCTTTTTTATCAGGTGACATGAAACCCAACCAACTCTCATGCATGCATTTGGCATCATTGCACACCTCGATGTCCATGTATTTCCACAGTGGAGTTGCTTTTGAGGTTCGAACAGATACCGTTTTACTTTTCCCCAAATAAGAGCTCATTGATTTTGAAGAGGATTGGGAAGGATGTCCAGCATCTGTGGCATTTCACGGATGTTGCAGTTTCAGGATATTTTGCTTCCAAGTCAAGAGGCCCTTCCTCAATTACTCTTCCAGATCCTCCAAAGCATGCTTTTCCTTTAAAACTCCAAGACAAGCAATGCATCCAGCCTTTTCTGCTTTGGCTCTTAATGCAACAAAAGATTGTGAATTTTACACTTTTACCCATTGATCATTTTCCAAAAACATTTCAAACGCCATAATTGTCATGTGCGTCACCATTGTTTGAAACTCAGTTGCACCTCAAACACCTTTTGTTGAACACCTTTTATTAAACAACTTTCAGGTTTATTCTTTATCAGGCAACATGAAACCCAGCAAACTTTCATGTAGGCATTCATCATTGCACAGCCAACCCAGCTCACACCATTTTTTTACAATAAATTTGTTGTTTGACATGAAACCTAGGATACTGGCTCTGAGGTTCAGCTTAGTTTGACAGTTCTCACCCTTTCACATTGAGCTACAAACCCCTCAGCAGTCAGTTGAATTGTTTTTTCAGTGTTTATTCCCAACCCATCGCAGTCGGCAGCGGATGCACCAGAGTCAATGGTGATGCCAGACAGTGCAGTGTGTCTCCATGGTAACCAGTAAAGTTCAGTGTCAAAGTCAGCACAGTCTGTCAAAATGGTTCATTTGTGACTCACTACAGCAACCAATGCATTGGATTAGCAACTATACTTCAAAATACATGTGCACATGATTTTTATTTGGTCGTCTGTTGTGTGACGTGACATGCAATCCTACCTCCTTGCATTGGATGCGGTGCGTGCAGTGATTCTCAGGTCCAACCGCGCTCCAAGAAGGGTCCAATACTGCTTCAACATGGCTCCACAAACCAGTCCTGTCTCATGTGGGAAGTAAGAGTTAAAATGACACTGCCACCATTGAAATGCACATCCAACAGAAACTCACCTAGTTCCAAACCATTGGCCATAATAGTGATGTCATCTGTAGAACTGCAAACAATTCTAACAGTCACCATTGAAATACACACTGGGTAGAAAAACTCACCTGACTCTAAACTGTTTGTCCTCCACAGTAGAATCAGTCATCTGGTTCCAAACTGTTGGGCTGATGACATCTAGAGAACAGAGGAGGAAAAAGTAAACATATTTTACCATTGAAATATAGATCCAGTAGAAACACTGACCTGGCTGCAAACTGTTGGCCAAAAGTCTGAAGACACCTGGAGAAAAGAGGATCATTTTAAAAACACGTTTTCACCATTGAAATATATATCCAGGAGATACTTACCACAACTGATGACTTCCTAAGGTTCAAATTTCTTAGGTGTCTCTGTATCACTCAGATCAACCACTCCCTTGATGTGTGGGATTTGGATGTTTGATATATTGTAAGAAGCTTTAATTATTCACAAGACATTGATATTAACTTTTAAGTGTGTCCTGGTAGAAGTTCATACAATAAATTTACAGTGTCAGTAATACTAAAATGTTCTAAATAAATAGCAAAAGACAATTACATAAAATATAAAAGTACAGCCACAGAGCACATGAAAGATAAGGGTGAAAAAAATCAAACACTTTAAAATAAGTTGGGTAAAACAGTGACTTATTTCCAACTGGTGTAAAGGGCCCCAAACTGAGTGAGACCAGCCCAGAGTATAAGATCATTCTGTAAAGTATTCCATGAATATGGAGAACTCATGAAGGCTTTTATGCCCAGTTCCATATGAACAGTTGGAATTGTGAGTATAAATAAGTCTTTAGACCAGATTGTAGTTATTTTAGAGTTTGTACATCATAATTGCAAAGGTACAGAGGCAGCAAACCAAGACAAAACCAAGCCAGTGAATGTGTCTGCATAGAGACCGAGCTGTTGTAGCAACTGGCCCCCCTGTGCTTCAACATCATTCGTTGATTTCAACTATAACCCATCATTGGCTTCACAAATGCATTTCAACTGAACACAATTTTTGCTTTGAACCAAGCTTCATGTTTCTCTTTATCAGCTGACATGAAACCCAACAAACTTTCATGTACACATTTGGTGTCATTGCACACCCAAATCAGCCCATTTTGTACCCTTGATTGGTTGTTTGCCATGAAACTTTGGATGTGATCCCTTACACCTGCTGCTAGGTCAAGGGTTAGGGTTTGTAGCCCCCTCACCATGACGAGGTGCCGGCCTCAAGTAGGGACAAGACATACTTGGCACACAAGACAAACCCAGACAGGACAGCATACAGGAACAAGATTATTCATCAAACACTCCAAAGACACATTTTGTATTGCGGCTTATAAAAATATTTTGACAATTCAAATTACAACCAATATGAAATACCTTTCTTACGAGAATCCAGTAAATCCAGATTCCATTTGAACCAGGTTTTTCTTTACTACAATAAAAAAGGTGCTGGATTTAACCCATTTTCCCATTGATTTGCCAACATTGGAAACATAATTCATCATGTGCGTCACCATTGTTTGAAACTCAAAGTTGCATCTCAGAAATGCATTTCTTTTTGAACACCATTTTTACCTTGAAACAAGTTTCAGCCCTTT
>NW_027661822.1:0-18735 GCF_963422515.1 Blennius ocellaris
GGTTGACCTCTGAACCTCTTCCTCCTCGGGGGGTTGACCTCTGAACCTCTTCCTCCTCCGAGGGTTGACCTCTGAACCTTTTCCTCATAGGGGGGGGGGGGGGGGGGTGTGACCTCTGAACCTCTTCCTCCTCGGGGGGTTGACCTCTGAACCTCTTCCTCCTCGGGGGGGGTTGACCTCTGAACCTCTTCCTCCTCCGAGGGTTGACCTCTGAACCTCTTCCTCATAGGAGGGTTGACCTCTGAACCTCTTCCTGCTCGGGGGGTTGACCTCTGAACCTCTTCCTCCTCGGGGGGGGGGGGGGGGGTGACCTCTGAACCTTTTCCTCCTCGGGGGGTTGACCTCTGAACCTCTTCCTCCTCCGAGGGTTGACCTCTGAACCTCTTCCTCATAGGAGGGTTGACCTCTGAACCTCTTCCTCATAGGAGGGTTGACCTCTGAACCTCTTCCTCATAGGAGGGTTGACCTCTGAACCTCTTCCTCATAGGGGGGTTGACCTCTGAAGGCTCTCCGATGCTGAGCGTTAGCACGCAGCATTAGCATTAGCCCCCGTGGTACCTTGTTCTGGGCAGCAGCAGGTCTCAGGGCAACAGGGGCAGCGAACGTAGCAGCAGCACTTCTGCGGGCAGCACTGACAGCAGCAGATGCAGCAGAGCATGAGGAGCATGAGCGCCCCCAGGAGGATCAGCAGGACCGTCAGCCAGTCTGGAAAAGGTGAAAGTGATGTTGAACAGTCCTCATGTCTCCTGCCCGGTTTGAGACTCTGACTCTGACTCACGGTAGATGATGAGTTTGATCTCGCGGTCCGAGTCCCCCGTCGTGTCGCCGGCGGCATCGATGGAGCAGAAGTAGACGCCGTTGTCCCACCACATGAGCTCAGTGATGACCAGGTCGGCCTCTGGGGGGGGGGGGGGGGCACATCGGCATCAAGCAGAAACCGTGGTGACGTCGGGGTCAACAAGTTCAGGACTTACTGTTCTGAATGCTGATCCTGCGGTTCCGGTACTCTGCGCCCAGTATGGGCTCGTTGAGGCCCCTCTTCTGGACCACCGTCCGGACGGTGCGCTGGCGGTCCGGGCAGTCATTGGAGGGGTCCTGACCCAGCTGCAGGGCCGCCTGGTAGGCTGTGGAAGCAGGCGGCAAACAGGGTCACAAGGTCAACTCATCGTTTAACCACTGTCTCTCTTCCTCTAGAGCATAAACACTATAAACATTTATTTCTAGGGGTTTGTGCAAACCTAACAGTACCACAATGCATATTTTCACGTTACATTATAAATGATATGATCTTTTTAAAGTCCAGGTGTGGATTCAGGTCATATCCTCATATCCCGCCTCACATTCTGCCATAAGTGGTCAAGTAGCACATGAACACCAATAAGGCCTGCTGATCCAGGGACTGTTGAGCTGAATCCCGGCAGAGAAGACGAGGAACATGAATTTCACCAGAGAGCAAAACAGTCATGTGGAGGTGGAGGACAGGAAACTGACGGTCAGTCGTAGCGTCAGTAATAAAAGGAAAGTGAGAGCAGGTCAGTCTGACGCTCCGGGACATCAAATGTGAGACCTGAACGTGTTCCTGGTCGGGACGATTCATGTTCCAGGTTCTGCTCCGGCCCCCTTCACTGGACCCCAACAACACCAGGAACACCAGGAACACCAGGAACTCCTTCACCCACGTTTGTTCATGACCTGGACCGTGACACTGGGTCATCACCATTTTAATAAAAGTTACGTAAGAGAATGTATTTCCCCGGTCCAGATTCCTCCTGTCAATAAAGCAAACGTTCCTGTGTTGTTCTGAAACCTCCAGCACCTCATAAACACCCCGTCCGATTCAGTTTGCATCAAAGAGTCCTGATTACGTTTAGACCAGGAGGAGAGAAAATACCACCGACCCAGTTGAAACGGTCTTTCTTTGCAGCAGCTGGACGAGGAAACGACTCAGGATGGTGGATTCACTTTGTTCAGCTTTAAAGTTCTCTGGTCAGTCTCAACAAACACAGACACCTTTGAGTTTAACCCCCCAGGCAAGAAGAGCCCATCCGTTAGGAGGATTTCCACAACAACAGAATCCTGCTGCTGGCGAGAAGAGAGGCGAGGACGTCCTCATGTCTCCTCCTCATCTGCTGGTCTGTC
This sequence comes from Blennius ocellaris, assembly GCF_963422515.1. NCBI lineage: Eukaryota > Metazoa > Chordata > Actinopteri > Blenniiformes > Blenniidae > Blennius > Blennius ocellaris. The sequence continues at coordinate 2,140 of NW_027661822.1, forward strand.
CTCCCCCAGGCCTGTCCAGCTCAGGGAGAACCGCCTCAGCATGACGTGTTGGAACAGGTTGTTGAGATGAAGCCTTTTAATTTGAAGGGAATTGGACTGAAGTTGAGGAGCTATGCTAGCTATGCTCACTATGCTAGCTTTGCTCGCTATGCTAGCTATGCTAGCGCTGCCGCTGAGTGAGTCCAGGATGTTTCTTCTGCCTCCAGTTGCTCATTCTGCCTTCAGCAGTGGACGTAGCTGTAGAACTCGCCAACACAGTTCAGTAGAAGAGATCCTGATGTTTAAGTCAGAATCTGGAGACCTGAAGCCGCCGTCGGCGCTCCTCCATCGTCTCCCGCTGCTTTGCACTTTTTATAAAGACACCCGCTGCGCCTGTCGTTTTACCCTCTGCTCACATTTAAACCAACTTCAACCACTTCAAACATCAATTATTGAATTTGGATAATTATAGACTAATGAGACGGAAATGGGAAAAACATTTGAAATAATATCTACAATGACAATTACTATTTAATAATTACTGTATTTTATTGATATTTTTCACTGTTATGGTACTTTTTATAGGTACATCCAAAATAATACAAGAATTTTTCAGACATTATGGTTTTTTTAACTTTCGTGATTCAAATACTAAAACTACACAACAAAACAGGACTGAAATATTTCCAAGGTATTTCCCAACTTGAGAGTGGGTGGAAATGACGCCTCGGTGTTTATGACCTCAGTAAAGTGTAGATGAGAGTCAGAGTGGAGCTGCAGTACCGCGCGGCAGAGCTCCTCACCTGCAGAGTAGTACTCCAGCACCGGGTCCTTGCAGAAGGACTTGAACCTCCAGGTGACCAGGACGTCCTGCGCCGTGGCCGAGGTGGAATAGTCACAGCGCAGGACGACGCTGGCGAACAGCATCGTCCTCCTCTCCGTCTCCGGGACGATCACCTGGATGGACAGCAGCTCTGAACAAACCACAGGAACAGTCAGACGTTTCAACCAGCAGCAGCTCCAGACACTTTAAACGATTACGCCTTCTTGTATGTTTGCTCTTGACTGACGGACGAGAAAGAATCCGGCCCAACGGGTTGACGACAGACAGTTTAGAGCCTCGGAGTCGTAACTGCTGTCAGTCATGATTCAATGTGTGTTCTGAAAAAACAAGCTGACAATAGAAAACATCTTAACCACGTCAATTAGGGAGGAAACAGAAAGTTTGTTTCTGGAAACGTGACAGAGCTCCAGTCATTTTGAGATATTCTCAGTTTAGATGTCAAATTATTCATTAAATCAGCCACAGTCAATACTGAAGTGGAACTTGATGAATTTGATCGGAACGATCAGATTCACACAGCTCAATAGAGACTAATAATAATAAAGACTATCAAGTCTTTATGATTAATTAATATTAATTATTATTATATACATGTGATTACATTATTTATTTATTCAATAATTTATTTCATAATAATTTCATTTCATTTCATTTAAATTATAATTAATAGAAAGACTAATAATTAGAACGACTATTAAGCCCTTTGTTGTTGTTTTACGATCAAATGCAGGCAGGATCGGTGCTTCAACACTCCCACTTACAATTCAATGTGAAACAAGTGAAACAGGCCAGAGCTCTGGTTTGACTCTAAATGTCTGTTCAGTCATTAAAGCGTCATTACAACTCGAGACGATATAGTGAAATTCTAATCACTGCAGAACAGTCGATCAAAATGTTTCCATGTGAGGTGCATGAATATGATTAAAGCTCATTAAATCTTGGTTTATATGACAACATTCACTTTCCATCAACGTCCAAGACTTCAGGTGTCGCAGGAAAGGTTGATCTTCAAACCGACACAATTCCTGCTTTAAATCTGCTTCCAACACAAACGAGCCACGTGAGATTCTGATGAACTGTTTGTCTTTAAACGGTGAACGTATTTTACTGCGACGCTTCAGACTGAGGGAAGAAAACGCAGCTTCAAAAGAACCAATTCAGAGAAAAGTTCAGGCTGATCAACACAAGAATCTTCAACCTTCTCTACGTGTCGTCATGAGGCACGGACTGGACCTGCTGGTCCGGGTTCACTCACTCTCTCTCTCACTCTCACACTCTCACACTCTCACACTCTCACACTCTCACACTCTCACACTCTCACACTCTCACTCTCACTCTCACTCTCACTCTCACTCTCACACTCACACTCACACTCACACTCACACTCACACTCACACACTCTCTCACTCTCACTCTCACTCTCACTCTCACTCTCACTCTCACACACTCTCACTCTCACTCTCACACACTCTCACTCTCACTCTCACTCTCACACACACTCTCACTCTCACACACACTCTCACTCTCACACACACTCTCACTCTCACACACACACACACACACACACACACACACACTAAAAGTCACTCTAGAAATGTAAATTCCTCTCTGATCAACCGAACCTGATGACATTTGGTTCCAGCGTTGATGAAATGAACAAATTAGGTGTCCAGGGTCCATTTGTCCTCTTGTGTCACGTGTGACTTTTAATTCAGAGAAAACTTATCGTAACTTGTATTGACTGTGTTACTTTTTAAAAATCTGCTTTCGTCTTAGAAACAAGTTCGTTCATGTTGCGCTTTTCACCAGATAAAACAGTTTTAATGAGAACGTTTATTTCTAAAGCACTGGAACGAGATCTGAAAAATACAAAGTGCTATTAATTCATATAAAACACAACAACAATCGAATAAATTAAACAAATAGCAATATTATCAGGCAAAACAAGACAGGAACGTCAGTAGTAAAGTGAAGATAGGATTTATTTATGTGTATTATTTAAACGGGGCTGTCAAACTTAAAGCTCGTGGCCCAAAACCAAACCGCAAGAGGCAGATTGTTTTTTTTTTAAACAAATAAGTTGTACATCATTTCACATACGGAGCCCCTCTGGTGACATTGGTGAAAAAAACATTATTGCTTAATAAGTCGTGGCCTCGCGTTATTAAGGCGTGAGATATACAAGACGTGACCTTTAACTCATCATCGTTGTTCCTTTAGAACCAGAGGGGCTCCCTCGCACGCTGTTTGCGTGTGAGCCGATGCTTTTTGAGCAGCCGGATTCAGTGCCTCTTGCTAAGAACGACTCCATGTCGAACTGCAAGCGCCTGAAGAATATCATTGTCATTCATTCCCAGATTGAAATAAAACGAAGTGTATTCAAACTCGTCCATGTTTGCAGGCAGCTAAAGGAACAATGATGATGAGTTAAAGGTCACGTCTTATATATCTCACGCCTTAATAACGCGAGGCCACGACTTATTTATCTCGTTCTCACGCCTTGATAACGCGTGGCCACACGTTATTAAGCAATAATATTTTTTTCACCAATGTCACCAGAGGGGCTCCGTAGTATTTTACACCAGAAGGTTTCATTAAAATTGGCTTTTTGTCGAGATTGTAGTCATTTTCATTTTTCATTGTTTGATTTGGGGGAAATATCTAAATGTTCAACACGCATACTCACAAAAAAGAAGCATTTTAAAGTTTAAACTTAAAAGTTATTCAGGCAGTAGAAGATGAAATCTTGTTCCTCCGCAACTAAAGTCATTTGGAACGAAGAGTCCAGCTGCAGTCACGTGACCAGGCCTCGTCCTGTTTACTGCTGTCGATCATTAACCTGCAGATCGTTTGTGTGAGTTTCGCTCTTTATTCACACACATTCACTCCAGAGTGCCCCCCCCCCCCCCCCCCAGTGGAAACTCACCTGCGGGCAGGTGCAGCAGCAGCAGCGCCGCCAGGATCAGGTTTCCCATCTGCGCCCTCTTTATTCCCTCTGCGGTTGTTATTCACAGAAAAATCCACCAAAACGATCCTCAAAGTTTGTAGAGAAACGACACGCGGCCGTCAGTCCGCATAGTAATCCCAGTCCCAGAGTAATCCCAGTCTCAGAAGTAATCCTGCTGCAATTTCAGAGCGTTTTTGTCGACGATCACGCAGGAGAGAGAGAGAGAAGCAGATCCCCCTCTTCCTCCTCCTCCTCCTCTTTCCCTCACCCCTCCACTCAGGTGACATCACTGGCCACGCCCCCTTCAGCAGGTGCAACCATGGATGCAGCATGGAGGCAAAGGAAGAGGAGCAGCACGTGCAAAGTTTGAAAAACACAACAAATTATAATTAAACTCAATTAGAGTCGAGAGGAACAAATACCCGCATTACTCTTAATTAAGTAGTAATTTCTGGGACTTGTACTTTCAGCAATGTGTTCGTGACTCTGCAACTTCATTCATGCTTCATTCTTTCTTTCTTCTAAAATCATAAAGTCATAAAATCATAAAGTCATAAAGTCATAAAATCCTAAGAGCCCAAAAGGAGCTAATTAAAATCCTGAACACATAAATGAGTCTTGAGTTTGTTGTTGAAGCGTCGACAGTCGACTGAGAGCAGAGAGGGTGAAGATCCTTCCAGAGCCTCTGAGCAACACTCACTTCTCAGGAGAGTCTGAGTCTGGGACACACCTCAGAGCCACACTGGGTAAGGCTGGGGCAAGGCTGGGGGCAAGGCTGGGTGCAAGGCTAGGGTGTAAGACTGGGGTGTAAGGCTGGGTGTAAGGCTGGGGTGTAAGGCAGTGGTGTAAGGCTGGGTGCAAGGCTGGGGGCAAGGCTGGGGGCAAGGCTAGGGTGTAAGACTGGGGTGTAAGGCTGGGGTGTAAGGCTGGGCAAAAGGCTGGGTGTAAGGCTGGGGTGTAAGGCTGGGGTGTAAGGCAGTGGTGTATGGCTGGGTGCAAGGCTGGGTGTAAGACTGGGTGTAAGGCTGGGGTGTAAGGCTGGGTGCAAGGCTGGGTGTAAGGCTGGGTGTAAGGCAGTGGTGTAAGGCTGGGGGCAAGGCTAGGGTGTAAGACTGGGGTGTAAGGCTGGGTGTAAGGCTGGGTGTATGGCTGGGTGTAAGGCTGGGTGCAAGACTGGGTGTAAGACTGGGGTGTAAGGCTGGGTGCAAGACTGGGTGTAAGGCTAGGGTGTAAGACTGGGGTGTAAGACTGGGGTGTAAGACTGGGGTGTAAGGCTGGGTGTATGGCTGGGTGTAAGGCTGGGTGCGAGACTGGGTGTAAGGCTGGGGTGTAAGGCTGGGTGCAAGGCTGGGTGTAAGGCTGGGTGTAAGACTGGGTGTAAGGCTGGGGTGTAAGCTGGGGTGTAAGGCTGGGTGTAAGGCTGGGTGTAAGACTGGGGGCAAGGCTAGGGTGTAAGACTGGGGTGTAAAGCTGGGTGTAAGGCTGGGTGCAAGACTGGGTGTAAGGCAATGGCGTAAGGCAGGGTGTAAGGCTGGGTGTAAGACTGGTTGTAAGGCTAGGGTGTAAGGCTGGGTGTAAGGCAGTGGTGTAAGGCTGGGGGCAAGGCTGGGTGTAAGGCTGGGTGTAAGGCTGTGTGTAAGACTGAGTGTAAGGCTGGGTGTATGGCTGGGTGTAAGGCAGGGTGTAAGGCTGTGTGTAAGACTGAGTGTAAGGCTGGGTGTAAGGCTGTGTGTAAGACTGAGTGTAAGGCTGGGTGTATGGCTGGGTGTAAGGCTAGGGTGTAAGGCTGGGTGTAAGGCTGGGTGAAAGGCTGAGTGAAAGGCTGAGTGAAAGGCTGGGGGCAAGGCTGGGGTGTAAGGCTGGGGGTAAGGCTGGGGGCAAGGCTGGGTGTAAGGCTAGGTGCAAGTCTGGGTGCAAGGCTGGACCAGATCACTGATAGAAGCAGGAGCCTGACGAGGCAAGGCTCTGAAGGCTAGAAGCAGAATGTGAACCTTGCTCCTGTAGGACCCTGGCAGCCAATGAAGCTCTTTCAGTCGGGACATACGAGTCGTCCTCTTCGTACGGTCACAGTTCTGCTGCAGGGTTTGGTTCTAGTGTCAGGGACATACAAGTCGTCCTCTTCGTACGGTCACAGTTCTGCTGCAGGGTTTGGTTCTAGTGTCAGGGACATACGAGTCGTCCTCTTCGTACGGTCACAGTTCTGCTGCAGGGTTTGGTTCTAGTGTCAGGGACATACGAGTCGTCCTCTTCGTACGGTCACAGTTCTGCTGCAGGGTTTGGTTCTAGTGTCAGGGACATACCAGTCGTCCTCTTCGTACGGTCACAGTTCTGCTGCAGGGTTTGGTTCTAGTGTCAGGGACATGCGAGTCGTCCTCTTCGTACGGTCACAGTTCTGCTGCAGGGTTTTGTTCTAGTGTCAGGGACATACGAGTCGTCCTCTTCGTACGGTCACAGTTCTGCTGCAGGGTTTGGTTCTAGTGTCAGGGACGTACGAGTCGTCCTCTTCGTACGGTCACAGTTCTGCTGCAGGGTTTGGTTCTAGTGTCAGGGACGTACGAGTCGTCCTTTTCGTACGGTCACAGGTCTGCTGCAGGGTTTGGTTCTAGTGTCAGGGACGTACGAGTCGTCCTCTTCGTAGGGTCACAGTTCTGCTGCAGGGTTTGGTTCTAGTGTCAGGGACATACGAGTCGTCCTCTTTGTACGGTCACAGTTCTAGTGTCAGTGGAGAGACTCCTTCTTGTTCACACAAGAAACACTCTTACAAGAGTCTCAACATGGAGACACAAGAACATGGAGGATCGGCTCCAAATCATTCGTCTCACGGAATCTCACATTTGTTCTGCATTGAGCTGCAGAGAGTTCTGGCAAAGCCACGGTTTGATTTCCACCAGACACTGGAGCAAGGAGTTTACCTTCCAGACCTCAGAGGCTTAAAGGAGCAGTAAAGCTGGATATCATCAGCAAATTGGTGGAAAGAAACAATTCAAATACAACAGAAATAAAACGGGACCCAGAACAGAACCTTGAGGCACTCCACACAACTCACCTGCAGACTCACACCTGATTTTGTTCGCTGTAATAATCTAGATCATAATAATAATCATCATCATCAATAATCTACATCCTGTATCTAATTCGCTCGCCTGGAAAGTGGCAGGAAGAAATTATACACATCTCATCCTAATCGTTCTCCAATATTCAGTAGTCAGGATTATAATTATCTTTTGGTATTTAAACTATATAGTTTATATATAGATATATAGGGTAAATATATACAGTAAGAATGTCATCTAACAGGAGATATAATTTATATATACTCAACAAAAATATAAACACAACACTTTTGTTTTTGCTCCCATTTTCCATGAGATGGACTTAAAGATCTAAAATTCATTCCAGATACACAATGTTACCATTTCTCTCGAACATTGTTCACAAATGTGTCTAAATGTGTGACAGTGAGCACTTCTGCTTTGCTGAGATCATCCATCCACCTCACAGGTGTGCCACATCAAGATGCTGGTCTGACATCATGATTAGTGCACAGGTGTGCCTGAGACTGTCACAATAAAAGGCCACTCTGAAATGTGAATTGTTTTGCTTTATTGTGGGTCTGGGGACTCAGAACCAGTCAGTACTTGGTGTGACCACCATTCGCCTCATGCAGTGCAACACATCTCCTTCACATAGAGTTGATCAGATTGTCAATTGTGGAACGTTGGTCCACTCCTCTTCACTGGCGGTGTGAGTTGCTGGACATGAGTGGGAACTGGTGCATGCTGTCGTACACGCCGTCAAGCACATCCCAGACACGCTCAGTGGTGACATGTCCAGTGAGGAGGCTGGAAACATGCTCAGTGGTGACATGTCCAGTGAGGAGGCTGGAAACATGCTCAGTGGTGACATGTCCAGTCAGGATGCTGCCTGAGGATGCCTGCCCATACCATAACCCCGCCTCCATCATGGGCCACTCCACCCACACCATAACCCCGCCTCCATCATGGGCCACTCCACCCACACCATAACCCCGCCTCCATCATGGGCCACTCCATCCATACCATAACCCCGCCTCCATCATGGGCCACTCCATCCATACCATAACCCCGCCTCCATCATGGGCCACTCCATCCATACCATAACCCCGCCTCCATCATGGGCCACTCCACCCACACCATAACCCCGCCTCCATCATGGGCCACTCCACCCACACCATAACCCCGCCTCCACCATGGGCCACTCCACCCATACCATAACCCCGCCTCCACCATGGGCCACTCCATCCACACCATAACCCCGCCTCCATCATGGGCCACTCCACCCACACCATAACCCCGCCTCCATCATGGGCCACTCCACCCACACCATAACCCCGCCTCCATCATGGGCCACTCCATCCATACCATAACCCCGCCTCCATCATGGGCCACTCCATCCATACCATAACCCCGCCTCCATCATGGGCCACTCCATCCATACCATAACCCCGCCTCCATCATGGGCCACTCCACCCACACCATAACCCCGCCTCCATCATGGGCCACTCCACCCACACCATAACCCCGCCTCCACCATGGGCCACTCCACCCATACCATAACCCCGCCTCCACCATGGGCCACTCCATCCACACCATAACCCCGCCTCCATCATGGGCCACTCCACCCACACCATAACCCCGCCTCCACCATGGGCCACTCCATCCATACCATAACCCCGCCTCCACCATGGGCCACTCCACCCACACCATAACCCCGCCTCCACCATGGGCCACTCCACCCATACCATAACCCCGCCTCCACCATGGGCCACTCCATCCACACCATAACCCCGCCTCCATCATGGGCCACTCCACCCACACCATAACCCCGCCTCCACCATGGGCCACTCCATCCATACCATAACCCCGCCTCCATCATGGGCCACTCCACCCACACCATAACCCCGCCTCCATCATGGGCCACTCCACCCATACCATAACCCCGCCTCCATCATGGGCCACTCCATCCATACCATAACCCCGCCTCCATCATGGGCCACTCCATCCATACCATAACCCCGCCTCCATCATGGGCCACTCCACCCACACCATAACCCCGCCTCCATCATGGGCCACTCCACCCACACCATAACCCCGCCTCCACCATGGGCCACTCCACCCATACCATAACCCCGCCTCCACCATGGGCCACTCCATCCACACCATAACCCCGCCTCCATCATGGGCCACTCCACCCACACCATAACCCCGCCTCCACCATGGGCCACTCCATCCATACCATAACCCCGCCTCCACCATGGGCCACTCCACCCACACCATAACCCCGCCTCCACCATGGGCCACTCCACCCATACCATAACCCCGCCTCCACCATGGGCCACTCCATCCATACCATAACCCCACCTCCACCATGGGCCACTCCACCCACACCATAACCCCGCCTCCACCATGGGCCACTCCACCCATACCATAACCCCGCCTCCACCATGGGCCACTCCATCCATACCATAACCCCACCTCCACCATGGGCCACTCCACCCACACCATAACCCCGCCTCCACCATGGGCCACTCCACCCAAACCATAACCCCGCCTCCACCATGGGCCACTCCATCCATACCATAACCCCGCCTCCACCATGGGCCACTCCACCCAAACCATAACCCCGCCTCCACCATGGGCCACTCCATCCATACCATAACCCCGCCTCCACCATGGGCCACTCCACCCATACCATAACCCCACCTCCACCATGGGCCACTCCACCCACACCATAACCCCGCCTCCACCATGGGCCACTCCACCCATACCATAACCCCGCCTCCACCATGGGCCACTCCATCCATACCATAACCCCGCCTCCATCATGGGCCACTCCACCCACACCATAACCCCGCCTCCACCATGGGCCACTCCATCCATACCATAACCCCGCCTCCACCATGGGCCACTCCACCCACACCATAACCCCGCCTCCACCATGGGCCACTCCATCCATACCAAAACCTCGCCTCCACCATGGGCCACTCCACCCACACCATAACCCCGCCTCCACCATGGGCCACTCCACCCATACCATAACCCCTCCTCCACCATGGGCCACTCCACCCATACCATAACACCACCTCCACCATGGGCCACTCCACCCATACCATAACACCACCTCCACCATGGGCCACTCCACCCATACCATAACCCCACCTCCACCATGGGCCACTCCGCCCATACCATAACCCCACCTCCACCATGGGCCACTCCACCCATACCATAACCCCACCTCCACCATGGGCCACTCCGCCCATACCATAACACCACCTCCACCATGGGCCACTCCACCCATACCATTACCCCACCTCCACCATGGGCCACTCCACCCATACCATAACCCCACCTCCACCATGGGCCACTCCACCCATACCATAACCCCACCTCCACCATGGGCCACTCCACCCATACCATAACCCCACCTCCACCATGGGCCACTCCACCCATACCATAACCCCACCTCCACCATGGGCCACTCCACCCATACCATAACCCCACCTCCACCATGGGCCACTCCACCCATACCATAACCCCACCTCCACCATGGGCCACTCCACCCATACCATAACCCCACCTCCACCATGGGCCACTCCATCCACACCATTACCCCACCTCCACCATGGGCCACTCCACCCATACCATAACCCCACCTCCACCATGGGCCACTCCATCCACACCATAACCCCACCTCCACCATGGGCCATTCCACCCATACCATAACCCCACTTCCACCATGGGCCACTCCATCCACACCATAACCCCACCTCCACCATGGGCCACTCCATCCATACCATAACCCCACCACGGGCCACTCCACCCATACCACAACCCCACCTCCACCATGGGCCACTCCATCCATACCATAACCCCACCTCCACCATGGGCCACTCCATCCACACCATAACCCCACCTCCACCATGGGCCACTCCATCCACACCATAACCCCACCTCCACCATGGGCCACTCCATCCACACCATAACCCCACCTCCACCATGGGCCACTCCACCCACACCATAACCCCACCTCCACCATGGGCCACTCCACCCACACCATAACCCCACCTCCACCATGGGCCACTCCACCCACACCATAACACCACCTCCACCATGGGCCACTCCACCCACACCATAACCCCACCTCCACCATGGGCCACTCCACCCATACCATAACCCCACCTCCACCATGGGCCACTCCATCCACACCATAACCCCACCTCCACCATGGGCCACTCCACCCACACCATAACCCCACCTCCACCATGGGCCACTCCACCCATACCATAACCCCCACCTCCACCATGGGGCCACTCCACCCACACCATAACCCCACCTCCACCATGGGCCACTCCACCCACACCATAGCACCACCTCCACCATGGGCCACTCCACCCACACCATAACCCCACCTCCACCATGGGCCACTCCATCCATACCATAACCCCACCTCCACCATGGGCCACTCCACCCCACCATAACCCCACCTCCACCATGGGCCACTCCACCCATACCATAACCCCACCTCCACCATGGGCCACTCCACCCATACCATAACCCCACCTCCACCATGGGCCACTCCACCCATACCATAACCCCACCTCCACCATGGGCCACTCCATCCATACCATAACCGCTACTCCTCACCATGGGCCCACTCCATCCACACCATAACACCACCTCCACCATGGGCCACTCCACCCACACCATAACCCCACCTCCACCATGGGCCACTCCACCCATACCATAACCCCACCTCCACCATGGGCCTCTCCACCCACACCATAACCCCACCTCCACCATGGGCCACTCCACCCACACCATAACCCCACCTCCACCATGGGCCACTCCATCCATACCATAACCCCACCTCCACCATGGGCCACTCCATCCACACCATAACCCCACCTCCACCATGGGCCACTCCACCCATACCATAACCCCACCTCCACCATGGGCCACTCCATCCATACCATAACCCCACCACGGGCCACTCCACCCATACCACAACCCCACCTCCACCATGGGCCACTCCATCCATACCATAAACCCCACCTCCACCATGGGCCACTCCATCCACACCATAGCACCACCTCCACTATGGCCACTCCATCCACACCATAACCCCACCTCCACCATGGGCCCACTCCATCACACCATAACACCACCTCCACCATGGGCCACTCCATCCACACCATAACCCCACCTCCACCATGGGCCACTCCATCCACACCATAACCCCACCTCCACCATGGGCCACTCCACCCATACCATAACCCCACCACCACCATGGGCCACTCCACCCACACCATAACCCACCTCCACCATGGGCCACTCCATCCATACCATAACCCCACCACGGGCCACTCCACCCATACCACAACCCCACCTCCACCATGGCCACTCCATCCATACCATAACCCCACCTCCACCATGGGCCACTCCATCCATACCATAACCCCACCTCCACCATGGGCCACTCCATCCACACCATAACACACACTCCACCATGGGCCACTCCATCCACACCATAACCCCACCTCCACCATGGGCCACTCCACCCATACCATAACCCCACCTCCACCATGGGCCACTCCACCCACACCATAACCCCACCTCCACCATGGGCCACTCCACCCACACCATAACACCACCTCCACCATGGGCCACTCCACCCACACCATAACCCCACCTCCACCATGGGCCACTCATCCATACCATAACCCCACCTCCACCATGGGCCACTCCACCCACACCATAACCCCACCTCCACATGGGCCACTCCACCCATACCATAACCCCACCTCCACCATGGGCCACTCCACCCATACCATAACCCCACCTCCACCATGGGCCACTCCACCCATACCATAACCCCACTCCACCATGGGCCACTCCATCCATACCATAACCCTACCTCCACCATGGGCCACTCCATCCACACCATAACACCACCTCCACCATGGGCCACTCCACCCACACCATAACCCCACCTCCACCATGGGGCCACTCCACCCATACCATAACCCCACCTCCACCATGGGCCTCTCCACCCACACCATAACCCACACCTCCACCATGGGCCACTCACCCACACCATAACCCCACCTCCACCATGGGCCACTCCATCCATACCATAACCCCACCTCCACCATGGGCCACTCCACCCATACCATAACCCCACCTCCACCATGGCCACTCCACCCATACCATAACCCCACCTCCACCATGGGCCACTCCATCCACAACATTGACATCAGCAAAGCGCTCACCCACACGACGCCACACACGCGTCTGCCATCTGCCCTGAACAATGCAAACCGAGATTCATCGTGAAGAGAACGCCTCTCCAACGTGCCAGACGCCGTCCAATGTCAGCATTTGCCCACTGAAGTCTGTTACGGCGACCAGCTGGAGTCAGGTCCCAGACCCCGATGAGGACGACCAGCTGGAGTCAGGTCCAGACCCCGATGAGGACGACCAGCTGGAGTCAGGGTCCAGACCCCGATGAGGATGACCAGATGGAGTCAGGTCAAGACCAGATGAGGACGACCAGATGGAGTCAGGTCAAGACCCCAATGAGGACGACCAGCTGGAGTCAGGTCCAGACCCCGATGAGGACGACCAGCTGGAGTCAGGTCCAGACCCCGATGAGGACGACCAGATGGAGTCAGGTCAAGACCCCGATGAGGACGAGCAGCTGGAGTCAGGTCCAGACCCCGATGAGGACGACCAGATGGAGTCAGGTAAAGACCCCGATGAGGACGACCAGCTGGAGTCAGGTCAAGACCCCGATGAGGACGACCAGCTGGAGTCAGGTCCAGACCCCGATGAGGACGACCAGCTGGAGTCAGGTCCAGACCCCGATGAGGGACGACCAGATGGAGTCAGGTCAAGACCCCGATGAGGACGACCAGCTGGAGTCAGGTCAAGACCCCGATGAGGACGACCAGCTGGAGTCAGGTCAAGACCCCGATGAGGACGACCAGATGGAGTCAGGTCCAGACCCCGATGAGGATGACCAGATGGAGTCAGGTCAAGACCCCGATGAGGACGACCAGCTGGAGTCAGGTCCAGACCCCGATGAGGATGACCAGATGGAGTCAGGTCAAGACCCCGATGAGGACGACCAGATGGAGTCAGGTCAAGACCCCGATGAGGACGACCATCTGGAGTCAGGTCAAGACCCCGATGAGGACGACCAGCTGGAGTCAGGTCCAGACCCCGATGAGGATGACCAGATGGAGTCAGGTCAAGACCCCGATGAGGACGACCAGCTGGAGTCAGGTCAAGACCCCGATGAGGATGACCAGCACGCAGTTGAGCTTCCCTGAGACGGTTTCTGACAGTTTGTTTCAGCAGCTGTCTCAGTGGCTGGTCTCAGACCATCACGGAGGAGAACCTGCTGGAGGTGGGAGGTCCCTGGGCTGGGTGTGGTGACACCTGGTCTGCGGTTGTGAGGCCGGTTGGATGTACTGCCATATTCTTTGAAACGCCTTTGGAGACGGCTTATGGTGGAGAAATGAACATTCAATGCACGAGCAACAGATCTGGTGGACATTCCTGCTGTCAGCAGGCCGATTGCACTCTCCCCTCAATGCTTGTGGCATTTTGCTGTGAGACAAAACTGCTCATTTCAGAGTGGCCTTTTATTGTGACAGTCTCAGACACACCTGTGCACTAATCATGATGTCAGACCAGCATCTTGATGGGGCACACCTGTGAGGTGGATGGATGATCTCAGCAAAGCAGAAGTGCTCACTGTCACACATTTAGACACATTTGTGAACAATGTTTGAGAGAAATGGTGATATTGTGTATCTGGAATGAATTTGAGATCTTTAAGTCCATCTCATGGAAAATGGGAGCAAAAACAAAAGTGTTGCGTTCATATTTTTGTTGAGTGTATATAATATAAAACCTTTAGAAGAGAAGAGAAGAGAAAATACTTTATTAATCCCAGTATGAATCAATACTGCACAGAATATAATATAAATAAATAGAATACAATGTTAAAAAATATATATGTTAAATAAGGAGTATTCAATTATACAGGCTTAGATAGATAGATGATAGATAGATAGATAGATAGATAGATAGATGATAGATAGATAGATAGATAGATAGATAGATAGATAGATGATAGATAGATAGATAGATAGATAGATAGATAGATAGATAGATAGATAGATAGATAGATAGATAGAAGACATGTTTAATAGGCACAAAGGTCAGCAGTTCCCTGGAAGAGACATTTTGCTGAAACTTCAGCTCCGAAAGCAGGAAACAGACAAAGTGTGAGGATCCACACCTCCTCCAGCCCCGGATCCTCCTCACTGACTCTCCTGCAGGTAATGACCTCATGGATTGCTCCTCCTCTTCAGCCTGCAGTGAGGAGGGTCCGGTCCAGAAGACTGTCTCTGTTCAGAGTCTCCTGCTTCCTGAATGAACTCCCAGCGTCCTCCACCTCCCCTCCTCCTCCCTGCAGCACTTCCTGCTGCGCTCCTCGTGGGCTTCACGGCTCCTCACTCCGTGCCTCCTCAGTGCACCTCCTCCCTGGTGAGGAGCTCCTCCTCCAGGTGCAGTGCACCTCCTCCAGGTGCAGTGCTCCTCCCCCAGGTGCAGCGCTCCTCCTCCAGATGCAGCACGCCCTCCTCCGGGTGCAGCGCACCTCCTCCAGATGCAGCACACCTCCTCCGGGTGCAGCCCACCTCCTCCAGGTGCAGTGCTCCTCCCCCAGGTGCAGCCCACCTCCTCCAGGTGCAGTGCTCCTCCTCCAGATGCAGCACACCTCCCTCCGGGTGCAGCCCACCTCCCCCAGGTGCAGTGCTCCTCCTCCAGATGCCAGCACACCTCCTCCGGGTGCAGCCCACCTCCTCCAGGTGCAGCGCTCCTCCCTGCTGCAGTCTCCTCCCTGGGCACTCTTCCTCCCAGAGTCTCCGTTCCATCGTCTCTCAGTCTTGCAAGATCAATAAACTATTGCTAATTGCACCTGCTCTGCCTCCTGCTCTGCTTCTGGGTTTCAGAAACTCGCACCGGCTCTCAGCCGGAACACAAATGTGTGAGTGAAAGAGATTTGTACACACACACACACACACACAGAGTGTGCAGTATTTTGCAGTCAGACTCTGGTTTCATTGGTTCAAAGTGATGAGATGATAAAAGAGCAGCAGCAGGTTAGAGACTGTTGCTGCTTCTGCTCTGAATGTCCATTAATCACATGTTTGCATGTGAATGGTGACGTCCACCCCCCCCCACGTTTAAAAAGCATTGTGTAAATGTAACATGGGAGAGCGGGGGGGGGGGGGGGGGGGGGGGGGGGGGGTTGCTTCATTCACTGGCTGGAAGCAAACAGCCTGCAGTGTAAAGTTCATTCTGAGGATGAGTCACGTACAACAAGAGGAGCTCTGTGTTTATGTCTCCCAGAGTGAAAACCACTAAAAACAAGCCCTCAACTCAAGTGTTGCCTGAGAAGAGTGAAGAGTGAAGCGTGAGGAGTGAAGAGTGAGGAGAAACCAAAGAAACAAAACAAAGAAGAAAAGCCCACCGGCCTGAAGGGAACCGGCTTCTCCAAGAGGAATTCTGCAGTGAGAACATGAGAGTTGTGCACGTGAGAAACATGAGTCGTGCAGTGAGAACATGAGTCGTGCAGTGAGAACATGAGAGTCGTGCAGTGAGAACATGAGTCATGCAGTGAGAACATGAGAGTTGTGCAGTGAGAACATGAGTCGTGCAGTGAGAACATGAGTCGTGCAGTGAGAACATGAGAGTCGTGCAGTGAGAACATGAGT
>NW_027661820.1:2500-41127 GCF_963422515.1 Blennius ocellaris
ACCCTAACCCTAACCCTAACCCTAACCCTAACCCTAACCCTAACCCTAACCCTAACCCTAACCCTAACCCTAACCCTAACCCTAACCCTAACCCTAACCCTAACCCTAACCCTAACCCTAACCCTAACCCTAACCCTAACCCTAACCCTAACCCTAACCCTAACCCTAACCCTAACCCTAACCCTAACCCTAACCCTAACCCTAACCCTAACCCTAACCCTAACCCTAACCCTAACCCTAACCCTAACCCTAACCCTAACCCTAACCCTAACCCTAACCCTAACCCTAACCCTAACCCTAACCCTAACCCTAACCCTAACCCTAACCCTAACCCTAACCCTAACCCTAACCCTAACCCTAACCCTAACCCTAACCCTAACCCTAACCCTAACCCTAACCCTAACCCTAACCCTAACCCTAACCCTAACCCTAACCCTAACCCTAACCCTAACCCTAACCCTAACCCTAACCCTAACCCTAACCCTAACCCTAACCCTAACCCTAACCCTAACCCTAACCCTAACCCTAACCCTAACCCTAACCCTAACCCTAACCCTAACCCTAACCCTAACCCTAACCCTAACCCTAACCCTAACCCTAACCCTAACCCTAACCCTAACCCTAACCCTAACCCTAACCCTAACCCTAACCCTAACCCTAACCCTAACCCTAACCCTAACCCTAACCCTAACCCTAACCCTAACCCTAACCCTAACCCTAACCCTAACCCTAACCCTAACCCTAACCCTAACCCTAACCCTAACCCTAACCCTAACCCTAACCCTAACCCTAACCCTAACCCTAACCCTAACCCTAACCCTAACCCTAACCCTAACCCTAACCCTAACCCTAACCCTAACCCTAACCCTAACCCTAACCCTAACCCTAACCCTAACCCTAACCCTAACCCTAACCCTAACCCTAACCCTAACCCTAACCCTAACCCTAACCCTAACCCTAACCCTAACCCTAACCCTAACCCTAACCCTAACCCTAACCCTAACCCTAACCCTAACCCTAACCCTAACCCTAACCCTAACCCTAACCCTAACCCTAACCCTAACCCTAACCCTAACCCTAACCCTAACCCTAACCCTAACCCTAACCCTAACCCTAACCCTAACCCTAACCCTAACCCTAACCCTAACCCTAACCCTAACCCTAACCCTAACCCTAACCCTAACCCTAACCCTAACCCTAACCCTAACCCTAACCCTAACCCTAACCCTAACCCTAACCCTAACCCTAACCCTAACCCTAACCCTAACCCTAACCCTAACCCTAACCCTAACCCTAACCCTAACCCTAACCCTAACCCTAACCCTAACCCTAACCCTAACCCTAACCCTAACCCTAACCCTAACCCTAACCCTAACCCTAACCCTAACCCTAACCCTAACCCTAACCCTAACCCTAACCCTAACCCTAACCCTAACCCTAACCCTAACCCTAACCCTAACCCTAACCCTAACCCTAACCCTAACCCTAACCCTAACCCTAACCCTAACCCTAACCCTAACCCTAACCCTAACCCTAACCCTAACCCTAACCCTAACCCTAACCCTAACCCTAACCCTAACCCTAACCCTAACCCTAACCCTAACCCTAACCCTAACCCTAACCCTAACCCTAACCCTAACCCTAACCCTAACCCTAACCCTAACCCTAACCCTAACCCTAACCCTAACCCTAACCCTAACCCTAACCCTAACCCTAACCCTAACCCTAACCCTAACCCTAACCCTAACCCTAACCCTAACCCTAACCCTAACCCTAACCCTAACCCTAACCCTAACCCTAACCCTAACCCTAACCCTAACCCTAACCCTAACCCTAACCCTAACCCTAACCCTAACCCTAACCCTAACCCTAACCCTAACCCTAACCCTAACCCTAACCCTAACCCTAACCCTAACCCTAACCCTAACCCTAACCCTAACCCTAACCCTAACCCTAACCCTAACCCTAACCCTAACCCTAACCCTAACCCTAACCCTAACCCTAACCCTAACCCTAACCCTAACCCTAACCCTAACCCTAACCCTAACCCTAACCCTAACCCTAACCCTAACCCTAACCCTAACCCTAACCCTAACCCTAACCCTAACCCTAACCCTAACCCTAACCCTAACCCTAACCCTAACCCTAACCCTAACCCTAACCCTAACCCTAACCCTAACCCTAACCCTAACCCTAACCCTAACCCTAACCCTAACCCTAACCCTAACCCTAACCCTAACCCTAACCCTAACCCTAACCCTAACCCTAACCCTAACCCTAACCCTAACCCTAACCCTAACCCTAACCCTAACCCTAACCCTAACCCTAACCCTAACCCTAACCCTAACCCTAACCCTAACCCTAACCCTAACCCTAACCCTAACCCTAACCCTAACCCTAACCCTAACCCTAACCCTAACCCTAACCCTAACCCTAACCCTAACCCTAACCCTAACCCTAACCCTAACCCTAACCCTAACCCTAACCCTAACCCTAACCCTAACCCTAACCCTAACCCTAACCCTAACCCTAACCCTAACCCTAACCCTAACCCTAACCCTAACCCTAACCCTAACCCTAACCCTAACCCTAACCCTAACCCTAACCCTAACCCTAACCCTAACCCTAACCCTAACCCTAACCCTAACCCTAACCCTAACCCTAACCCTAACCCTAACCCTAACCCTAACCCTAACCCTAACCCTAACCCTAACCCTAACCCTAACCCTAACCCTAACCCTAACCCTAACCCTAACCCTAACCCTAACCCTAACCCTAACCCTAACCCTAACCCTAACCCTAACCCTAACCCTAACCCTAACCCTAACCCTAACCCTAACCCTAACCCTAACCCTAACCCTAACCCTAACCCTAACCCTAACCCTAACCCTAACCCTAACCCTAACCCTAACCCTAACCCTAACCCTAACCCTAACCCTAACCCTAACCCTAACCCTAACCCTAACCCTAACCCTAACCCTAACCCTAACCCTAACCCTAACCCTAACCCTAACCCTAACCCTAACCCTAACCCTAACCCTAACCCTAACCCTAACCCTAACCCTAACCCTAACCCTAACCCTAACCCTAACCCTAACCCTAACCCTAACCCTAACCCTAACCCTAACCCTAACCCTAACCCTAACCCTAACCCTAACCCTAACCCTAACCCTAACCCTAACCCTAACCCTAACCCTAACCCTAACCCTAACCCTAACCCTAACCCTAACCCTAACCCTAACCCTAACCCTAACCCTAACCCTAACCCTAACCCTAACCCTAACCCTAACCCTAACCCTAACCCTAACCCTAACCCTAACCCTAACCCTAACCCTAACCCTAACCCTAACCCTAACCCTAACCCTAACCCTAACCCTAACCCTAACCCTAACCCTAACCCTAACCCTAACCCTAACCCTAACCCTAACCCTAACCCTAACCCTAACCCTAACCCTAACCCTAACCCTAACCCTAACCCTAACCCTAACCCTAACCCTAACCCTAACCCTAACCCTAACCCTAACCCTAACCCTAACCCTAACCCTAACCCTAACCCTAACCCTAACCCTAACCCTAACCCTAACCCTAACCCTAACCCTAACCCTAACCCTAACCCTAACCCTAACCCTAACCCTAACCCTAACCCTAACCCTAACCCTAACCCTAACCCTAACCCTAACCCTAACCCTAACCCTAACCCTAACCCTAACCCTAACCCTAACCCTAACCCTAACCCTAACCCTAACCCTAACCCTAACCCTAACCCTAACCCTAACCCTAACCCTAACCCTAACCCTAACCCTAACCCTAACCCTAACCCTAACCCTAACCCTAACCCTAACCCTAACCCTAACCCTAACCCTAACCCTAACCCTAACCCTAACCCTAACCCTAACCCTAACCCTAACCCTAACCCTAACCCTAACCCTAACCCTAACCCTAACCCTAACCCTAACCCTAACCCTAACCCTAACCCTAACCCTAACCCTAACCCTAACCCTAACCCTAACCCTAACCCTAACCCTAACCCTAACCCTAACCCTAACCCTAACCCTAACCCTAACCCTAACCCTAACCCTAACCCTAACCCTAACCCTAACCCTAACCCTAACCCTAACCCTAACCCTAACCCTAACCCTAACCCTAACCCTAACCCTAACCCTAACCCTAACCCTAACCCTAACCCTAACCCTAACCCTAACCCTAACCCTAACCCTAACCCTAACCCTAACCCTAACCCTAACCCTAACCCTAACCCTAACCCTAACCCTAACCCTAACCCTAACCCTAACCCTAACCCTAACCCTAACCCTAACCCTAACCCTAACCCTAACCCTAACCCTAACCCTAACCCTAACCCTAACCCTAACCCTAACCCTAACCCTAACCCTAACCCTAACCCTAACCCTAACCCTAACCCTAACCCTAACCCTAACCCTAACCCTAACCCTAACCCTAACCCTAACCCTAACCCTAACCCTAACCCTAACCCTAACCCTAACCCTAACCCTAACCCTACCCTAACCCTAACCCTAACCCTAACCCTAACCCTAACCCTAACCCTAACCCTAACCCTAACCCTAACCCTAACCCTAACCCTAACCCTAACCCTAACCCTAACCCTAACCCTAACCCTAACCCTAACCCTAACCCTAACCCTAACCCTAACCCTAACCCTAACCCTAACCCTAACCCTAACCCTAACCCTAACCCTAAAAGCCCAGACCAAGAATATTTTACCTACTCCCAAAAATCCACAAAACACCCGACACATGGCCAAAACCATACGAGATCCCACCAGGCCGACCTATAGTCTCAGACTGCAACAGCGAATCCTACAGGACAGCTGAATACATAGACCACTTCCTAAATCCTCTGTCAAACCATCACCCCAGTTACATCAAGGACACCTATGATTTTGTAGCCAAAATCAAAAACACCAGGGTCCCACAGACAGCCATTCTATTTAGCCTGGATGTAGACAACCTCTACACCAACATAGAAACCACAGATGGCCTTAGGGCAGTCAGAAAGTGGTTTGATAAATACCCGGACCAAAACAGACCAGACACAGAAATATTGGAACTCCTACACATCAACCTCACACAAAATGACTTCCAATTCAACCAGGAAACTTACCTACAAATTAAAGGAACTGCAATGGGGAAAAAGTTTGCACCGGCCTATGCAGACATATACATGGCCGAATGGGAGGAAGCAGCCCTCGCAAAATGCACACACAAACCCACACATTACTTTAGATATTTGGACGACATCTGGGGCACATGGACACATGGCCCAGACAAATTTACACAATTCCTACAAACACTAAATACGCACCATACCTCCATCAAGCTCAAACACACGACACACCCAGACACAATGGACTTCTTAGACACAACCACCTACAAGGGTCCTAATTTTAACCTCACCCACACACTAGACATCAAAGTATATTTCAAAGACACAGACACACACGCACTCCTACACAAGGACAGCTTCCACCCCAAACACACCTTTAGAGGCCTGATAAAATCCCAACTACTGAGATTCCACAGAATTTGCAGCCAAACCTCAGACTTTGAACAAGCAACCCAGACCCTATTCACAGCACTAAGAAAGAGGGGATACTCACGAAGCTTCCTGAGAAAGGCCAAACGCACCTTCCTGGAAACCAAACAAAGAGAACCAAAAAAACCGATCCCACTAATAACAACATACTCCCAACTTAGCGTTAATGTAAACCACAACATCAAAAAAAACTTTGAGGCCACTCAACAAAAATGCCCCACACTCGCAGAATACAAAATTATCTCAGCCTACCGAAAAAACAAAAACCTACAAGATTTCCTAGTTAAAAGCAAACTCCCACCTAAAACAAACCAACCCCACAAACCAAAGCACCAACATGAGCATCAAAAAAGATTGGTAAAAAACAGAACAACAAAAGAAGTAATTGCCATTCCCCAAAAACTAAACATAGACACCAAAAACTGCGTATACATAATTACTTGCAGCACGTGTGGGATCCAATACATAGGGGAAACAGGAAACACAATCAGAACCCGCATAATACAACACAAATACAACATCAAAAACAAAAAAGAGACCAACACACACATAGTCCAGCACTTCCTACAACACGGCCTAAAAGCACTAGAAGTAAGCGGCCTACAACAAAACATCAACTGGACACAAAAACAAAGACAACAAACAGAAAGGAAATGGATTCACAAACTAAACACCCAGCATCCAGCTGGACTAAATCAAAATTACTAAACAAACCCGCCCTAAAACTCTTCCGAGCGTACTGAGGGCAACCTTGAAACAGGGCAGCCTGGACGGCCCATGCACCACCAGCCCACTCATAGGACACAAACAGTGTACTACTGGGGGAAGCTGGATCCATTTTTTCCCAACCTAGCCGGCTCGTGCCTCCAGACAAAGGGTAAATGCACAACAGCAAAACCACCCTCAAGGTAAACCCACACAGAAACAGACGACAGAGCAAGGGGCAAATTTACACATTACAAAAAATAACTCAGAAAAAACCACGGTCAAACCAAGACGGACAGCAACGTCACACACACGGTCGGACCAAGACTGAGGGAGAAACAAAACCAACAGTCAAACCAAGACTGACAGCAAACGTCACACACACGGTCGGACCAAGACTGAAGGAGAAAAAACCAACAGTCAAACCAAGACTGACAGCAAATGTCACACACACGGTCGGACCAAGACTGAAGGAGAAAAAAACCAACAGTCAAACCAAGACTGACAGCAAACGTCACACACACGGTCGGACCAAGACTGAAGGAGAAAAAACCAACAAGCAGAAAAAAGGAAAACAAACAAAAAAGAATATAAAATTCACGCAACAACCCAAAACCAAAATTAACAACAAAATCCCACACATGGTAAAAACCAAAAACTAAAGGTCAAAAAAACCCAAAACAAAAGCCCACACAAGGGAATCCAACTTCATAAAAGGCGGAGCCTGAGAAAAACTTAGAAAAACCAAAATGTCAGACCATGACCGACACCACGGCCAGTAGGGCACGGTCGGACCAAGACTTAAAGTACAAAACCAAAACAAAATAAATTTGACCATTACAGAGGGACACACTCACCACAATGTCCCACCACAGAAAAAAACAACTAACCACGCCAGAAGAAGATCCAACAAGATCGAAACGTCGCGACCAAACCCAGAAGAAGGAGCAACAGACCGGACCCCCTTCTTCAAAAGCGCAGGACCCCCTCCAGAGGACAACTTTCCCAAGAGAAGACTGCGGCCAGAAGAAGGAAGGACGAACCGGGCTCCCCTCTTCAAAAAACACAAGACTCCCCCCTGAGGACAAACCTTCCCAGGAGAGAGGACGACCACCAGGAAGGAAGGACCAACACCTCTTCCTGAGGCTAAAGAAGCCAGCCTTTCTAAAGGCAATCATTCCATACAGCCTTTTTAAAGGCTAACAAACGGTCTTTTTAAAGGCTACACCTCCTACAGGGACCG
This sequence comes from Blennius ocellaris, assembly GCF_963422515.1. Lineage (NCBI taxonomy): Eukaryota > Metazoa > Chordata > Actinopteri > Blenniiformes > Blenniidae > Blennius > Blennius ocellaris. The sequence continues at coordinate 10,020 of NW_027661820.1, forward strand.
GAAATCACCCAAAAGCGAGTGACTACGAGCAACTCTCCAGAAGAGAAGCAACCCCGGCAGGAGACCCCAACCTACAGCAGCTGGAATAGAGCCTGGCACTGGTGGAAACCTAACGGTGCCAACACAAGCCAACCAGACTCTATTCCTTGGTAAGTATGCCCCGCGATGGTAGACGCCAGCCTCGTGCTGGGACCGGTCACCACCAGAGGGCCAACACACACACACACCCACACCACACCACATTCCAAACACTAGTTAGGATGATGTTCAACCTGATTCGCATGACACACCACTTACGCAACGTGGCTGTCAGCCACAACATTAATGAAAGCCCTAAAAAGGAACCTGCCAGCCTCATCCGTAAAATGAGAGAGCTGTCGGACCTAATCAAGCCTGCCAACCCAACGGAGGAAACCATGCTCCTTCTCCAAGGTAACGCTAGAAACTGGGGCCACACAGTTATGCAAATCTTGGAAGAACATTATCTAAAAGGTATTGATCGGCTATGCACAGAACTCACCCCCAGACTCACAGGAGACTGGAGGGAGCCATGGGAAGTTGCAAAAAGATGGGCGAGAAACAACCTAGGCGGTAGATTAGAGAGGGCCACAATGGAGTACACAGAAGCCCAAATAATCAGCCTAACTAGGACGCCACCAAAAACCCAGCAGCCACCAATAACCACCAGCAACAGATTTAGCGTGCTAGCGGAGGAGGAAACCCGGCCACACCCACCTGTCCCCAGACCAAGGAAGCTCCCTGCAGCGACCTCACATCAGGCGGGCCCTCCTCCAATGACACAACTTGAATACCCAACGATGCCTAAACCACAAAGAACCCCCCGAACTAGGGAAACTAGGGAAAGCACCCCCCGATCCCGTCCCACACCCCCATCCCCCACCTACTCAGAACTAACAACGCACACAACCTCTCCTGCTGTCTCACAACTCTCCTCTTCACTCTCCCTCCACTCTCCTCTCTCTCTCTACTACTCTCCTGTCCCCAGCCCCAACCCTAACCCTAACCCTAACCTCCCCTCCCCCCCTCCTCCTAGCCCTAATCCTAACCCTAACCCTAACCCTAACCCTAACCTCTCCTCCCCCCCTCCTCCTAGCCCTAACCCTAACCCTAACCCTAACCCTAACTGCTCCTCCCCCCCTCCTCCTAACCCTAACCCCTCCCCCCCTCCGCCTAATCATAACCTCTCCTTCCCTTCTCCCACCTCTCCCTCTCCTCCCACCTCACCTTCCCCTCCCCCTTCCCCCCCCGAGCCCCGGAGAACACCAATACTGAAAAATCCAACCCGCCACCCAAATACCCACCGGAAAAATATAGATTGGACCCTAAAAGCAAGACAGGCATGCCTGATCATTGGAGACTCTAATCTATCAAACTTTCCAGCCTTTGACCACAAAAATGTGCAAATTGACAGTTACCCAGGAGCCAAATTCTCCCACGTAACACCCCTACTAGAGACGACCGAAAGGAGCAGAAGGGTTAACAAGATTATCCTCTCCTTCGGCATAAATAGCAGGGACAACAAACCAAAAGAGACAACTATAAAACAAATCCGAAATGCTAAGAGAGCAGCCCGTCAAACTTTCCCAGAGGCCACAATCCACATCCCCTGTGTGAACTACTCACACACACTAATAGAACGACAACGCAAAAACTTAGATGAACTAAACAACTACATCCGAAGGGATAAAAATCACATCCCACTACTCCCAGATGAACACTTCTGTACCGCAGAAGACCAGCTTCACTGGACAAAAAGAACAGCAGAAAAGATGCTAGAACATTGGCTGACCCATTTAAACTGAAAATCCCCACAAGCCTACCTAAGGAGGGGAGTAAAAATATCATCCTTTTGGCCGAAAACTTTGAAATAACAGAAAACGAACAAAAATTATTAGAAAAAGGACTCTCCTTCGTCCCCACACTGGACATCCACAAAGAACAAAGGAATAACCTTAGACAGGACATAACAACTTATCACAGGAGACTAAAACTAACAACCTTCTTCCACGGAAAAGGAAACAATACTAGGAAACCATTTACACCTAAATCCACATGGGAACCAACAACAGGGCAAATCCAGGAAGAAATAAACAGCCTAATTTCACAAGACAGGAACCTAATGACCAATTTGACAGAACACCACAGGGACCCACAAAATTTAACCCAAAACGAAATAACGGCCCTTAGGAAATTAGCCACAAACCAGGACATAGTAATCAAACCAGCAGACAAAGGCAGCGCAATAGTAATTCTAGATAGGGAACAATACATCTGGGAAGCAGAGAGACAACTCAACAACCCAGCCTACTATAAAAAACTAAAAGAACCAATATACTTAGAAACAGCGAAAAAAATCGAGGAAATCATACAAACACTGATACAAAAAAACTACATAAACCACAAACAAAGCCAATACCTTAGAGGCACAGAAAAGCCCAGACCAAGAATATTTTACCTACTCCCAAAAATCCACAAAACACCCGACACATGGCCAAAACCATACGAGATCCCACCAGGCCGACCTATAGTCTCAGACTGCAACAGCGAATCCTACAGGACAGCTGAATACATAGACCACTTCCTAAATCCTCTGTCAAACCATCACCCCAGTTACATCAAGGACACCTATGATTTTGTAGCCAAAATCAAAAACACCAGGGTCCCACAGACAGCCATTCTATTTAGCCTGGATGTAGACAACCTCTACACCAACATAGAAACCACAGATGGCCTTAGGGCAGTCAGAAAGTGGTTTGATAAATACCCGGACCAAAACAGACCAGACACAGAAATATTGGAACTCCTACACATCAACCTCACACAAAATGACTTCCAATTCAACCAGGAAACTTACCTACAAATTAAAGGAACTGCAATGGGGAAAAAGTTTGCACCGGCCTATGCAGACATATACATGGCCGAATGGGAGGAAGCAGCCCTCGCAAAATGCACACACAAACCCACACATTACTTTAGATATTTGGACGACATCTGGGGCACATGGACACATGGCCCAGACAAATTTACACAATTCCTACAAACACTAAATACGCACCATACCTCCATCAAGCTCAAACACACGACACACCCAGACACAATGGACTTCTTAGACACAACCACCTACAAGGGTCCTAATTTTAACCTCACCCACACACTAGACATCAAAGTATATTTCAAAGACACAGACACACACGCACTCCTACACAAGGACAGCTTCCACCCCAAACACACCTTTAGAGGCCTGATAAAATCCCAACTACTGAGATTCCACAGAATTTGCAGCCAAACCTCAGACTTTGAACAAGCAACCCAGACCCTATTCACAGCACTAAGAAAGAGGGGATACTCACGAAGCTTCCTGAGAAAGGCCAAACGCACCTTCCTGGAAACCAAACAAAGAGAACCAAAAAAACCGATCCCACTAATAACAACATACTCCCAACTTAGCGTTAATGTAAACCACAACATCAAAAAAAACTTTGAGGCCACTCAACAAAAATGCCCCACACTCGCAGAATACAAAATTATCTCAGCCTACCGAAAAAACAAAAACCTACAAGATTTCCTAGTTAAAAGCAAACTCCCACCTAAAACAAACCAACCCCACAAACCAAAGCACCAACATGAGCATCAAAAAAGATTGGTAAAAAACAGAACAACAAAAGAAGTAATTGCCATTCCCCAAAAACTAAACATAGACACCAAAAACTGCGTATACATAATTACTTGCAGCACGTGTGGGATCCAATACATAGGGGAAACAGGAAACACAATCAGAACCCGCATAATACAACACAAATACAACATCAAAAACAAAAAAGAGACCAACACACACATAGTCCAGCACTTCCTACAACACGGCCTAAAAGCACTAGAAGTAAGCGGCCTACAACAAAACATCAACTGGACACAAAAACAAAGACAACAAACAGAAAGGAAATGGATTCACAAACTAAACACCCAGCATCCAGCTGGACTAAATCAAAATTACTAAACAAACCCGCCCTAAAACTCTTCCGAGCGTACTGAGGGCAACCTTGAAACAGGGCAGCCTGGACGGCCCATGCACCACCAGCCCACTCATAGGACACAAACAGTGTACTACTGGGGGAAGCTGGATCCATTTTTTCCCAACCTAGCCGGCTCGTGCCTCCAGACAAAGGGTAAATGCACAACAGCAAAACCACCCTCAAGGTAAACCCACACAGAAACAGACGACAGAGCAAGGGGCAAATTTACACATTACAAAAAATAACTCAGAAAAAACCACGGTCAAACCAAGACGGACAGCAACGTCACACACACGGTCGGACCAAGACTGAGGGAGAAACAAAACCAACAGTCAAACCAAGACTGACAGCAAACGTCACACACACGGTCGGACCAAGACTGAAGGAGAAAAAACCAACAGTCAAACCAAGACTGACAGCAAATGTCACACACACGGTCGGACCAAGACTGAAGGAGAAAAAAACCAACAGTCAAACCAAGACTGACAGCAAACGTCACACACACGGTCGGACCAAGACTGAAGGAGAAAAAACCAACAAGCAGAAAAAAGGAAAACAAACAAAAAAGAATATAAAATTCACGCAACAACCCAAAACCAAAATTAACAACAAAATCCCACACATGGTAAAAACCAAAAACTAAAGGTCAAAAAAACCCAAAACAAAAGCCCACACAAGGGAATCCAACTTCATAAAAGGCGGAGCCTGAGAAAAACTTAGAAAAACCAAAATGTCAGACCATGACCGACACCACGGCCAGTAGGGCACGGTCGGACCAAGACTTAAAGTACAAAACCAAAACAAAATAAATTTGACCATTACAGAGGGACACACTCACCACAATGTCCCACCACAGAAAAAAACAACTAACCACGCCAGAAGAAGATCCAACAAGATCGAAACGTCGCGACCAAACCCAGAAGAAGGAGCAACAGACCGGACCCCCTTCTTCAAAAGCGCAGGACCCCCTCCAGAGGACAACTTTCCCAAGAGAAGACTGCGGCCAGAAGAAGGAAGGACGAACCGGGCTCCCCTCTTCAAAAAACACAAGACTCCCCCCTGAGGACAAACCTTCCCAGGAGAGAGGACGACCACCAGGAAGGAAGGACCAACACCTCTTCCTGAGGCTAAAGAAGCCAGCCTTTCTAAAGGCAATCATTCCATACAGCCTTTTTAAAGGCTAACAAACGGTCTTTTTAAAGGCTACACCTCCTACAGGGACCGGAAATCACCCAAAAGCGAGTGACTACGAGCAACTCTCCAGAAGAGAAGCAACCCCGGCAGGAGACCCCAACCTACAGCAGCTGGAATAGAGCCTGGCACTGGTGGAAACCTAACGGTGCCAACACAAGCCAACCAGACTCTATTCCTTGGTAAGTATGCCCCGCGATGGTAGACGCCAGCCTCGTGCTGGGACCGGTCACCACCAGAGGGCCAACACACACACACACCCACACCACACCACATTCCAAACACTAGTTAGGATGATGTTCAACCTGATTCGCATGACACACCACTTACGCAACGTGGCTGTCAGCCACAACATTAATGAAAGCCCTAAAAAGGAACCTGCCAGCCTCATCCGTAAAATGAGAGAGCTGTCGGACCTAATCAAGCCTGCCAACCCAACGGAGGAAACCATGCTCCTTCTCCAAGGTAACGCTAGAAACTGGGGCCACACAGTTATGCAAATCTTGGAAGAACATTATCTAAAAGGTATTGATCGGCTATGCACAGAACTCACCCCCAGACTCACAGGAGACTGGAGGGAGCCATGGGAAGTTGCAAAAAGATGGGCGAGAAACAACCTAGGCGGTAGATTAGAGAGGGCCACAATGGAGTACACAGAAGCCCAAATAATCAGCCTAACTAGGACGCCACCAAAAACCCAGCAGCCACCAATAACCACCAGCAACAGATTTAGCGTGCTAGCGGAGGAGGAAACCCGGCCACACCCACCTGTCCCCAGACCAAGGAAGCTCCCTGCAGCGACCTCACATCAGGCGGGCCCTCCTCCAATGACACAACTTGAATACCCAACGATGCCTAAACCACAAAGAACCCCCCGAACTAGGGAAACTAGGGAAAGCACCCCCCGATCCCGTCCCACACCCCCATCCCCCACCTACTCAGAACTAACAACGCACACAACCTCTCCTGCTGTCTCACAACTCTCCTCTTCACTCTCCCTCCACTCTCCTCTCTCTCTCTACTACTCTCCTGTCCCCAGCCCCAACCCTAACCCTAACCCTAACCTCCCCTCCCCCCCTCCTCCTAGCCCTAATCCTAACCCTAACCCTAACCCTAACCCTAACCTCTCCTCCCCCCCTCCTCCTAGCCCTAACCCTAACCCTAACCCTAACCCTAACTGCTCCTCCCCCCCTCCTCCTAACCCTAACCCCTCCCCCCCTCCGCCTAATCATAACCTCTCCTTCCCTTCTCCCACCTCTCCCTCTCCTCCCACCTCACCTTCCCCTCCCCCTTCCCCCCCCGAGCCCCGGAGAACACCAATACTGAAAAATCCAACCCGCCACCCAAATACCCACCGGAAAAATATAGATTGGACCCTAAAAGCAAGACAGGCATGCCTGATCATTGGAGACTCTAATCTATCAAACTTTCCAGCCTTTGACCACAAAAATGTGCAAATTGACAGTTACCCAGGAGCCAAATTCTCCCACGTAACACCCCTACTAGAGACGACCGAAAGGAGCAGAAGGGTTAACAAGATTATCCTCTCCTTCGGCATAAATAGCAGGGACAACAAACCAAAAGAGACAACTATAAAACAAATCCGAAATGCTAAGAGAGCAGCCCGTCAAACTTTCCCAGAGGCCACAATCCACATCCCCTGTGTGAACTACTCACACACACTAATAGAACGACAACGCAAAAACTTAGATGAACTAAACAACTACATCCGAAGGGATAAAAATCACATCCCACTACTCCCAGATGAACACTTCTGTACCGCAGAAGACCAGCTTCACTGGACAAAAAGAACAGCAGAAAAGATGCTAGAACATTGGCTGACCCATTTAAACTGAAAATCCCCACAAGCCTACCTAAGGAGGGGAGTAAAAATATCATCCTTTTGGCCGAAAACTTTGAAATAACAGAAAACGAACAAAAATTATTAGAAAAAGGACTCTCCTTCGTCCCCACACTGGACATCCACAAAGAACAAAGGAATAACCTTAGACAGGACATAACAACTTATCACAGGAGACTAAAACTAACAACCTTCTTCCACGGAAAAGGAAACAATACTAGGAAACCATTTACACCTAAATCCACATGGGAACCAACAACAGGGCAAATCCAGGAAGAAATAAACAGCCTAATTTCACAAGACAGGAACCTAATGACCAATTTGACAGAACACCACAGGGACCCACAAAATTTAACCCAAAACGAAATAACGGCCCTTAGGAAATTAGCCACAAACCAGGACATAGTAATCAAACCAGCAGACAAAGGCAGCGCAATAGTAATTCTAGATAGGGAACAATACATCTGGGAAGCAGAGAGACAACTCAACAACCCAGCCTACTATAAAAAACTAAAAGAACCAATATACTTAGAAACAGCGAAAAAAATCGAGGAAATCATACAAACACTGATACAAAAAAACTACATAAACCACAAACAAAGCCAATACCTTAGAGGCACAGAAAAGCCCAGACCAAGAATATTTTACCTACTCCCAAAAATCCACAAAACACCCGACACATGGCCAAAACCATACGAGATCCCACCAGGCCGACCTATAGTCTCAGACTGCAACAGCGAATCCTACAGGACAGCTGAATACATAGACCACTTCCTAAATCCTCTGTCAAACCATCACCCCAGTTACATCAAGGACACCTATGATTTTGTAGCCAAAATCAAAAACACCAGGGTCCCACAGACAGCCATTCTATTTAGCCTGGATGTAGACAACCTCTACACCAACATAGAAACCACAGATGGCCTTAGGGCAGTCAGAAAGTGGTTTGATAAATACCCGGACCAAAACAGACCAGACACAGAAATATTGGAACTCCTACACATCAACCTCACACAAAATGACTTCCAATTCAACCAGGAAACTTACCTACAAATTAAAGGAACTGCAATGGGGAAAAAGTTTGCACCGGCCTATGCAGACATATACATGGCCGAATGGGAGGAAGCAGCCCTCGCAAAATGCACACACAAACCCACACATTACTTTAGATATTTGGACGACATCTGGGGCACATGGACACATGGCCCAGACAAATTTACACAATTCCTACAAACACTAAATACGCACCATACCTCCATCAAGCTCAAACACACGACACACCCAGACACAATGGACTTCTTAGACACAACCACCTACAAGGGTCCTAATTTTAACCTCACCCACACACTAGACATCAAAGTATATTTCAAAGACACAGACACACACGCACTCCTACACAAGGACAGCTTCCACCCCAAACACACCTTTAGAGGCCTGATAAAATCCCAACTACTGAGATTCCACAGAATTTGCAGCCAAACCTCAGACTTTGAACAAGCAACCCAGACCCTATTCACAGCACTAAGAAAGAGGGGATACTCACGAAGCTTCCTGAGAAAGGCCAAACGCACCTTCCTGGAAACCAAACAAAGAGAACCAAAAAAACCGATCCCACTAATAACAACATACTCCCAACTTAGCGTTAATGTAAACCACAACATCAAAAAAAACTTTGAGGCCACTCAACAAAAATGCCCCACACTCGCAGAATACAAAATTATCTCAGCCTACCGAAAAAACAAAAACCTACAAGATTTCCTAGTTAAAAGCAAACTCCCACCTAAAACAAACCAACCCCACAAACCAAAGCACCAACATGAGCATCAAAAAAGATTGGTAAAAAACAGAACAACAAAAGAAGTAATTGCCATTCCCCAAAAACTAAACATAGACACCAAAAACTGCGTATACATAATTACTTGCAGCACGTGTGGGATCCAATACATAGGGGAAACAGGAAACACAATCAGAACCCGCATAATACAACACAAATACAACATCAAAAACAAAAAAGAGACCAACACACACATAGTCCAGCACTTCCTACAACACGGCCTAAAAGCACTAGAAGTAAGCGGCCTACAACAAAACATCAACTGGACACAAAAACAAAGACAACAAACAGAAAGGAAATGGATTCACAAACTAAACACCCAGCATCCAGCTGGACTAAATCAAAATTACTAAACAAACCCGCCCTAAAACTCTTCCGAGCGTACTGAGGGCAACCTTGAAACAGGGCAGCCTGGACGGCCCATGCACCACCAGCCCACTCATAGGACACAAACAGTGTACTACTGGGGGAAGCTGGATCCATTTTTTCCCAACCTAGCCGGCTCGTGCCTCCAGACAAAGGGTAAATGCACAACAGCAAAACCACCCTCAAGGTAAACCCACACAGAAACAGACGACAGAGCAAGGGGCAAATTTACACATTACAAAAAATAACTCAGAAAAAACCACGGTCAAACCAAGACGGACAGCAACGTCACACACACGGTCGGACCAAGACTGAGGGAGAAACAAAACCAACAGTCAAACCAAGACTGACAGCAAACGTCACACACACGGTCGGACCAAGACTGAAGGAGAAAAAACCAACAGTCAAACCAAGACTGACAGCAAATGTCACACACACGGTCGGACCAAGACTGAAGGAGAAAAAAACCAACAGTCAAACCAAGACTGACAGCAAACGTCACACACACGGTCGGACCAAGACTGAAGGAGAAAAAACCAACAAGCAGAAAAAAGGAAAACAAACAAAAAAGAATATAAAATTCACGCAACAACCCAAAACCAAAATTAACAACAAAATCCCACACATGGTAAAAACCAAAAACTAAAGGTCAAAAAAACCCAAAACAAAAGCCCACACAAGGGAATCCAACTTCATAAAAGGCGGAGCCTGAGAAAAACTTAGAAAAACCAAAATGTCAGACCATGACCGACACCACGGCCAGTAGGGCACGGTCGGACCAAGACTTAAAGTACAAAACCAAAACAAAATAAATTTGACCATTACAGAGGGACACACTCACCACAATGTCCCACCACAGAAAAAAACAACTAACCACGCCAGAAGAAGATCCAACAAGATCGAAACGTCGCGACCAAACCCAGAAGAAGGAGCAACAGACCGGACCCCCTTCTTCAAAAGCGCAGGACCCCCTCCAGAGGACAACTTTCCCAAGAGAAGACTGCGGCCAGAAGAAGGAAGGACGAACCGGGCTCCCCTCTTCAAAAAACACAAGACTCCCCCCTGAGGACAAACCTTCCCAGGAGAGAGGACGACCACCAGGAAGGAAGGACCAACACCTCTTCCTGAGGCTAAAGAAGCCAGCCTTTCTAAAGGCAATCATTCCATACAGCCTTTTTAAAGGCTAACAAACGGTCTTTTTAAAGGCTACACCTCCTACAGGGACCGGAAATCACCCAAAAGCGAGTGACTACGAGCAACTCTCCAGAAGAGAAGCAACCCCGGCAGGAGACCCCAACCTACAGCAGCTGGAATAGAGCCTGGCACTGGTGGAAACCTAACGGTGCCAACACAAGCCAACCAGACTCTATTCCTTGGTAAGTATGCCCCGCGATGGTAGACGCCAGCCTCGTGCTGGGACCGGTCACCACCAGAGGGCCAACACACACACACACCCACACCACACCACATTCCAAACACTAGTTAGGATGATGTTCAACCTGATTCGCATGACACACCACTTACGCAACGTGGCTGTCAGCCACAACATTAATGAAAGCCCTAAAAAGGAACCTGCCAGCCTCATCCGTAAAATGAGAGAGCTGTCGGACCTAATCAAGCCTGCCAACCCAACGGAGGAAACCATGCTCCTTCTCCAAGGTAACGCTAGAAACTGGGGCCACACAGTTATGCAAATCTTGGAAGAACATTATCTAAAAGGTATTGATCGGCTATGCACAGAACTCACCCCCAGACTCACAGGAGACTGGAGGGAGCCATGGGAAGTTGCAAAAAGATGGGCGAGAAACAACCTAGGCGGTAGATTAGAGAGGGCCACAATGGAGTACACAGAAGCCCAAATAATCAGCCTAACTAGGACGCCACCAAAAACCCAGCAGCCACCAATAACCACCAGCAACAGATTTAGCGTGCTAGCGGAGGAGGAAACCCGGCCACACCCACCTGTCCCCAGACCAAGGAAGCTCCCTGCAGCGACCTCACATCAGGCGGGCCCTCCTCCAATGACACAACTTGAATACCCAACGATGCCTAAACCACAAAGAACCCCCCGAACTAGGGAAACTAGGGAAAGCACCCCCCGATCCCGTCCCACACCCCCATCCCCCACCTACTCAGAACTAACAACGCACACAACCTCTCCTGCTGTCTCACAACTCTCCTCTTCACTCTCCCTCCACTCTCCTCTCTCTCTCTACTACTCTCCTGTCCCCAGCCCCAACCCTAACCCTAACCCTAACCTCCCCTCCCCCCCTCCTCCTAGCCCTAATCCTAACCCTAACCCTAACCCTAACCCTAACCTCTCCTCCCCCCCTCCTCCTAGCCCTAACCCTAACCCTAACCCTAACCCTAACTGCTCCTCCCCCCCTCCTCCTAACCCTAACCCCTCCCCCCCTCCGCCTAATCATAACCTCTCCTTCCCTTCTCCCACCTCTCCCTCTCCTCCCACCTCACCTTCCCCTCCCCCTTCCCCCCCCGAGCCCCGGAGAACACCAATACTGAAAAATCCAACCCGCCACCCAAATACCCACCGGAAAAATATAGATTGGACCCTAAAAGCAAGACAGGCATGCCTGATCATTGGAGACTCTAATCTATCAAACTTTCCAGCCTTTGACCACAAAAATGTGCAAATTGACAGTTACCCAGGAGCCAAATTCTCCCACGTAACACCCCTACTAGAGACGACCGAAAGGAGCAGAAGGGTTAACAAGATTATCCTCTCCTTCGGCATAAATAGCAGGGACAACAAACCAAAAGAGACAACTATAAAACAAATCCGAAATGCTAAGAGAGCAGCCCGTCAAACTTTCCCAGAGGCCACAATCCACATCCCCTGTGTGAACTACTCACACACACTAATAGAACGACAACGCAAAAACTTAGATGAACTAAACAACTACATCCGAAGGGATAAAAATCACATCCCACTACTCCCAGATGAACACTTCTGTACCGCAGAAGACCAGCTTCACTGGACAAAAAGAACAGCAGAAAAGATGCTAGAACATTGGCTGACCCATTTAAACTGAAAATCCCCACAAGCCTACCTAAGGAGGGGAGTAAAAATATCATCCTTTTGGCCGAAAACTTTGAAATAACAGAAAACGAACAAAAATTATTAGAAAAAGGACTCTCCTTCGTCCCCACACTGGACATCCACAAAGAACAAAGGAATAACCTTAGACAGGACATAACAACTTATCACAGGAGACTAAAACTAACAACCTTCTTCCACGGAAAAGGAAACAATACTAGGAAACCATTTACACCTAAATCCACATGGGAACCAACAACAGGGCAAATCCAGGAAGAAATAAACAGCCTAATTTCACAAGACAGGAACCTAATGACCAATTTGACAGAACACCACAGGGACCCACAAAATTTAACCCAAAACGAAATAACGGCCCTTAGGAAATTAGCCACAAACCAGGACATAGTAATCAAACCAGCAGACAAAGGCAGCGCAATAGTAATTCTAGATAGGGAACAATACATCTGGGAAGCAGAGAGACAACTCAACAACCCAGCCTACTATAAAAAACTAAAAGAACCAATATACTTAGAAACAGCGAAAAAAATCGAGGAAATCATACAAACACTGATACAAAAAAACTACATAAACCACAAACAAAGCCAATACCTTAGAGGCACAGAAAAGCCCAGACCAAGAATATTTTACCTACTCCCAAAAATCCACAAAACACCCGACACATGGCCAAAACCATACGAGATCCCACCAGGCCGACCTATAGTCTCAGACTGCAACAGCGAATCCTACAGGACAGCTGAATACATAGACCACTTCCTAAATCCTCTGTCAAACCATCACCCCAGTTACATCAAGGACACCTATGATTTTGTAGCCAAAATCAAAAACACCAGGGTCCCACAGACAGCCATTCTATTTAGCCTGGATGTAGACAACCTCTACACCAACATAGAAACCACAGATGGCCTTAGGGCAGTCAGAAAGTGGTTTGATAAATACCCGGACCAAAACAGACCAGACACAGAAATATTGGAACTCCTACACATCAACCTCACACAAAATGACTTCCAATTCAACCAGGAAACTTACCTACAAATTAAAGGAACTGCAATGGGGAAAAAGTTTGCACCGGCCTATGCAGACATATACATGGCCGAATGGGAGGAAGCAGCCCTCGCAAAATGCACACACAAACCCACACATTACTTTAGATATTTGGACGACATCTGGGGCACATGGACACATGGCCCAGACAAATTTACACAATTCCTACAAACACTAAATACGCACCATACCTCCATCAAGCTCAAACACACGACACACCCAGACACAATGGACTTCTTAGACACAACCACCTACAAGGGTCCTAATTTTAACCTCACCCACACACTAGACATCAAAGTATATTTCAAAGACACAGACACACACGCACTCCTACACAAGGACAGCTTCCACCCCAAACACACCTTTAGAGGCCTGATAAAATCCCAACTACTGAGATTCCACAGAATTTGCAGCCAAACCTCAGACTTTGAACAAGCAACCCAGACCCTATTCACAGCACTAAGAAAGAGGGGATACTCACGAAGCTTCCTGAGAAAGGCCAAACGCACCTTCCTGGAAACCAAACAAAGAGAACCAAAAAAACCGATCCCACTAATAACAACATACTCCCAACTTAGCGTTAATGTAAACCACAACATCAAAAAAAACTTTGAGGCCACTCAACAAAAATGCCCCACACTCGCAGAATACAAAATTATCTCAGCCTACCGAAAAAACAAAAACCTACAAGATTTCCTAGTTAAAAGCAAACTCCCACCTAAAACAAACCAACCCCACAAACCAAAGCACCAACATGAGCATCAAAAAAGATTGGTAAAAAACAGAACAACAAAAGAAGTAATTGCCATTCCCCAAAAACTAAACATAGACACCAAAAACTGCGTATACATAATTACTTGCAGCACGTGTGGGATCCAATACATAGGGGAAACAGGAAACACAATCAGAACCCGCATAATACAACACAAATACAACATCAAAAACAAAAAAGAGACCAACACACACATAGTCCAGCACTTCCTACAACACGGCCTAAAAGCACTAGAAGTAAGCGGCCTACAACAAAACATCAACTGGACACAAAAACAAAGACAACAAACAGAAAGGAAATGGATTCACAAACTAAACACCCAGCATCCAGCTGGACTAAATCAAAATTACTAAACAAACCCGCCCTAAAACTCTTCCGAGCGTACTGAGGGCAACCTTGAAACAGGGCAGCCTGGACGGCCCATGCACCACCAGCCCACTCATAGGACACAAACAGTGTACTACTGGGGGAAGCTGGATCCATTTTTTCCCAACCTAACCCTAACCCTAACCCTAACCCTAACCCTAACCCTAACCTAACCCTAACCCTAACCCTAACCCTAACCCTAACCCTAACCCTAACCCTAACCCTAACCCTAACCCTAACCCTAACCCTAACCCTAACCCTAACCCTAACCCTAACCCTAACCCTAACCCTAACCCTAACCCTAACCCTAACCCTAACCCTAACCCTAACCCTAACCCTAACCCTAACCCTAACCCTAACCCTAACCCTAACCCTAACCTAACCCTAACCCTAACCCTAACCCTAACCCTAACCCTAACCCTAACCCTAACCCTAACCCTAACCCTAACCCTAACCCTAACCCTAACCCTAACCCTAACCCTAACCCTAACCCTAACCCTAACCCTAGAATTTTTAACTGAGCTCAGTAAAAATTGTGTTTTTAACTGAATGAATACAAAAAGACAGTTATTCCACATCCTGAAACGGGCTGCTTCAAAGAAGGGGATCCAACGACGGCCTCCGGAGAAAACAGGTCCTCCTGTACGGCGGGCCCCAGATCCTGGATTTATCCCACAGCGGTCCAGATTTCGAGGTTGGTGTGGTTCACTCAATTCTGGTTTAAGCCTCTCTGGAACAGAATCATCCTCTTTTGTAAAAAGTTTTTAACAAACAATTTTCATTCTTTTACTTATTATCAAACACCCTCAGTTAATTTAAATCTTAGCACTTATCAATCCTCTTTTAAGCTCCTTCTTTACCTTTCTAAATCTTATTTCATTAATTATTCTGGATTGTATGGTTATTTTAAATAATCATTCTTCCACTGTTCTTATACTTACCTTACCTATTTTACCTTCTTTTTTACTTACCTTTTAATTCATTTTACTTACCTTTTATTCCTTTATCGAGAGATGTACTCAACACTGGAGAGACTGGTCAGCACTCACTTTACAGACCCGGAGGACGCGCAGGTGGATCCACATCATGTTCTTTGGCCAAGAGTGGACCTGAAAGGTTTGGACCCGATAAAATCTAGAATTAGGTCCACTCTATACTTTAAAACAATACAGGTTATCCACCATCAAAATAATATATTTGCAGCCATCGAAAACAACACCATTCCACCGGGCATGGAAAAGAAAACGAAACAATTATCAGACTTTATAAAACCAGCAGGCCCCACCCAGAAGGTGAAAGATAAAATCAAAGCAAACACATACCTCTGGATGAGAAACAATTTGGAAATATTACAGGATCACTACCAGGAAGCCCAATCTGAAATCAGCGGGTTAGTTGAAAACAGCCAACCGTATCAACCATCAGCATGGCAAACGGCACTAACCATGGCTAAAAAAAGATTTGGTCGCCGCCTCACTACAAATTCTATAGAGGAAGCACATACGTACATCCTAGACTGGACTATGTATATGCCTGATCCAGACCTCACACCACCCCTCCACTTTAGAACGGTGGGTTCACAGACGGACGGCCTAGACGGCACCAACCCTGCTGACAAGAAGAAGACCTCCCCCTTCCCGGCCATCTCCAACCACCGAGAGCAGAACGAGGTACGAGGGAAACGGCAGGAGGGACCCCCCCGGAGTTCCTCCACACCAGCCCCCCCACCAACCCGAGGAACGGAGGAACAACACCCCAGCGGAGCCCAGAGTACAGTCCAGGCTACAACCCACCAGACCCGGGCCCCCGGAACCACCACCAGGATCGCAAGGAGGGAGCCCTACGCCCTACCACAACCTGCATCCCAGCAGCAGTTCCACCAGAGGGCCGAGACTACCTCCCAACGGAGCTCCCACAGAGACCCGATCCCACCAGGAGGAACAGACCACCCACAGTCCTCCTTTAAATGGGGGACCCAGCAACAGCCACGCCTCAACACACCACCACTGACCAGAGCCCCTCTACCAGCGCCACAGACCACCTGGCAGAGACATTGAACCTTTTATTATTTTAAATAAAGACCAAAAACTATTTTATACATCTGCTCTGATTTTAACTTATTTTAATTTTATTTCCATTTTCACTCTACCCTCCTACCCTCATTCTCCCCTCACCTAAACCTATAGGTCAACCCTACCCCCCTACCTTCCTCTTTCCTAAACTTAACCTCCTCCCCTCCCTGCCTAAACCTAAGGACCCACCCCCCCAAAGCTATACCTCCCTTCCTCTCATACCTTTCTGATCCCTCTCTCATTCCTGTTCTCATCCGATGGTTTTACACCACAATTTTAAGAACTCATATGTTATTACAAAGTTGTTACAACAATTTTTTAAAAATATCCTTTTAATATTGAAAAACACTGTTCAAAAGTATGACCTGTCGCCCGTGCTTTTCTCCTTTATGTACATGACCTAACCCTGCCAGAGCCAGCTATGCTTACAGTGCACAAAAATACTATATATTAGAAGGAAAAACCGAATTTTATCAACCCTCTTCTATTTTCTCACCCCCCTTCTCCCTCTAAGTTTCTGTCTTTTAGGAGCAGCAAAAGTATTTATTAAAGTCCCTTACCTTTTAAAGTCATTTTATACCTTTTTATATCCTTCTTTAGTTCCTCTTATTTCCTCCTTTATTCTTTTAATTCCTGTTTGTAAGGCTCTGTTTCCTTCCAGAGAGGCAGCCGTAATCTCAAAGTGACCACACGGGGGAGCCACAGTAACATTACAGCAGATGGACTACAACCTATAAAAGACTACAAAGATGGTGTTCCACTTCCTGCTTTGACTCCTCCCACATCCTGTAAACTCCCTCCACAGGAACTAGAAAAGCCTGCTGCAGCAAACATTTCTCCCATGCCCCTGAGGAAGACGACACGTCGAAACGTTGGGCTTTTAACCTTTTTTCCTTTTTTCTCTTCGCAGAGACTGAGGATTTTTATGAATTGTTGGCTTTTAGAATTTTTAACTGAGCTCAGTAAAAATTGTGTTTTTAACTGAATGAATACAAAAAGACAGTTATTCCACATCCTGAAACGGGCTGCTTCAAAGAAGGGGATCCAACGACGGCCTCCGGAGAAAACAGGTCCTCCTGTACGGCGGGCCCCAGATCCTGGATTTATCCCACAGCGGTCCAGATTTCGAGGTTGGTGTGGTTCACTCAATTCTGGTTTAAGCCTCTCTGGAACAGAATCATCCTCTTTTGTAAAAAGTTTTTAACAAACAATTTTCATTCTTTTACTTATTATCAAACACCCTCAGTTAATTTAAATCTTAGCACTTATCAATCCTCTTTTAAGCTCCTTCTTTACCTTTCTAAATCTTATTTCATTAATTATTCTGGATTGTATGGTTATTTTAAATAATCATTCTTCCACTGTTCTTATACTTACCTTACCTATTTTACCTTCTTTTTTACTTACCTTTTAATTCATTTTACTTACCTTTTATTCCTTTATCGAGAGATGTACTCAACACTGGAGAGACTGGTCAGCACTCACTTTACAGACCCGGAGGACGCGCAGGTGGATCCACATCATGTTCTTTGGCCAAGAGTGGACCTGAAAGGTTTGGACCCGATAAAATCTAGAATTAGGTCCACTCTATACTTTAAAACAATACAGGTTATCCACCATCAAAATAATATATTTGCAGCCATCGAAAACAACACCATTCCACCGGGCATGGAAAAGAAAACGAAACAATTATCAGACTTTATAAAACCAGCAGGCCCCACCCAGAAGGTGAAAGATAAAATCAAAGCAAACACATACCTCTGGATGAGAAACAATTTGGAAATATTACAGGATCACTACCAGGAAGCCCAATCTGAAATCAGCGGGTTAGTTGAAAACAGCCAACCGTATCAACCATCAGCATGGCAAACGGCACTAACCATGGCTAAAAAAAGATTTGGTCGCCGCCTCACTACAAATTCTATAGAGGAAGCACATACGTACATCCTAGACTGGACTATGTATATGCCTGATCCAGACCTCACACCACCCCTCCACTTTAGAACGGTGGGTTCACAGACGGACGGCCTAGACGGCACCAACCCTGCTGACAAGAAGAAGACCTCCCCCTCCCCGGCCATCTCCAACCACCGAGAGCAGAACGAGGTACGAGGGAAACGGCAGGAGGGACCCCCCCGGAGTTCCTCCACACCAGCCCCCCCACCAACCCGAGGAACGGAGGAACAACACCCCAGCGGAGCCCAGAGTACAGTCCAGGCTACAACCCACCAGACCCGGGCCCCCGGAACCACCACCAGGATCGCAAGGAGGGAGCCCTACGCCCTACCACAACCTGCATCCCAGCAGCAGTTCCACCAGAGGGCCGAGACTACCTCCCAACGGAGCTCCCACAGAGACCCGATCCCACCAGGAGGAACAGACCACCCACAGTCCTCCTTTAAATGGGGGACCCAGCAACAGCCACGCCTCAACACACCACCACTGACCAGAGCCCCTCTACCAGCGCCACAGACCACCTGGCAGAGACATTGAACCTTTTATTATTTTAAATAAAGACCAAAAACTATTTTATACATCTGCTCTGATTTTAACTTATTTTAATTTTATTTCCATTTTCACTCTACCCTCCTACCCTCATTCTCCCCTCACCTAAACCTATAGGTCAACCCTACCCCCCTACCTTCCTCTTTCCTAAACTTAACCTCCTCCCCTCCCTGCCTAAACCTAAGGACCCACCCCCCCAAAGCTATACCTCCCTTCCTCTCATACCTTTCTGATCCCTCTCTCATTCCTGTTCTCATCCGATGGTTTTACACCACAATTTTAAGAACTCATATGTTATTACAAAGTTGTTACAACAATTTTTTTAAAATATCCTTTTAATATTGAAAAACACTGTTCAAAAGTATGACCTGTCGCCCGTGCTTTTCTCCTTTATGTACATGACCTAACCCTGCCAGAGCCAGCTATGCTTACAGTGCACAAAAATACTATATATTAGAAGGAAAAACCGAATTTTATCAACCCTCTTCTATTTTCTCACCCCCCTTCTCCCTCTAAGTTTCTGTCTTTTAGGAGCAGCAAAAGTATTTATTAAAGTCCCTTACCTTTTAAAGTCATTTTATACCTTTTTATATCCTTCTTTAGTTCCTCTTATTTCCTCCTTTATTCTTTTAATTCCTGTTTGTAAGGCTCTGTTTCCTTCCAGAGAGGCAGCCGTAATCTCAAAGTGACCACACGGGGGAGCCACAGTAACATTACAGCAGATGGACTACAACCTATAAAAGACTACAAAGATGGTGTTCCACTTCCTGCTTTGACTCCTCCCACATCCTGTAAACTCCCTCCACAGGAACTAGAAAAGCCTGCTGCAGCAAACATTTCTCCCATGCCCCTGAGGAAGACGACACGTCGAAACGTTGGGCTTTTAACCTTTTTTCCTTTTTTCTCTTCGCAGAGACTGAGGATTTTTATGAATTGTTGGCTTTTAGAATTTTTAACTGAGCTCAGTAAAAATTGTGTTTTTAACTGAATGAATACAAAAAGACAGTTATTCCACATCCTGAAACGGGCTGCTTCAAAGAAGGGGATCCAACGACGGCCTCCGGAGAAAACAGGTCCTCCTGTACGGCGGGCCCCAGATCCTGGATTTATCCCACAGCGGTCCAGATTTCGAGGTTGGTGTGGTTCACTCAATTCTGGTTTAAGCCTCTCTGGAACAGAATCATCCTCTTTTGTAAAAAGTTTTTAACAAACAATTTTCATTCTTTTACTTATTATCAAACACCCTCAGTTAATTTAAATCTTAGCACTTATCAATCCTCTTTTAAGCTCCTTCTTTACCTTTCTAAATCTTATTTCATTAATTATTCTGGATTGTATGGTTATTTTAAATAATCATTCTTCCACTGTTCTTATACTTACCTTACCTATTTTACCTTCTTTTTTACTTACCTTTTAATTCATTTTACTTACCTTTTATTCCTTTATCGAGAGATGTACTCAACACTGGAGAGACTGGTCAGCACTCACTTTACAGACCCGGAGGACGCGCAGGTGGATCCACATCATGTTCTTTGGCCAAGAGTGGACCTGAAAGGTTTGGACCCGATAAAATCTAGAATTAGGTCCACTCTATACTTTAAAACAATACAGGTTATCCACCATCAAAATAATATATTTGCAGCCATCGAAAACAACACCATTCCACCGGGCATGGAAAAGAAAACGAAACAATTATCAGACTTTATAAAACCAGCAGGCCCCACCCAGAAGGTGAAAGATAAAATCAAAGCAAACACATACCTCTGGATGAGAAACAATTTGGAAATATTACAGGATCACTACCAGGAAGCCCAATCTGAAATCAGCGGGTTAGTTGAAAACAGCCAACCGTATCAACCATCAGCATGGCAAACGGCACTAACCATGGCTAAAAAAAGATTTGGTCGCCGCCTCACTACAAATTCTATAGAGGAAGCACATACGTACATCCTAGACTGGACTATGTATATGCCTGATCCAGACCTCACACCACCCCTCCACTTTAGAACGGTGGGTTCACAGACGGACGGCCTAGACGGCACCAACCCTGCTGACAAGAAGAAGACCTCCCCCTCCCCGGCCATCTCCAACCACCGAGAGCAGAACGAGGTACGAGGGAAACGGCAGGAGGGACCCCCCCGGAGTTCCTCCACACCAGCCCCCCCACCAACCCGAGGAACGGAGGAACAACACCCCAGCGGAGCCCAGAGTACAGTCCAGGCTACAACCCACCAGACCCGGGCCCCCGGAACCACCACCAGGATCGCAAGGAGGGAGCCCTACGCCCTACCACAACCTGCATCCCAGCAGCAGTTCCACCAGAGGGCCGAGACTACCTCCCAACGGAGCTCCCACAGAGACCCGATCCCACCAGGAGGAACAGACCACCCACAGTCCTCCTTTAAATGGGGGACCCAGCAACAGCCACGCCTCAACACACCACCACTGACCAGAGCCCCTCTACCAGCGCCACAGACCACCTGGCAGAGACATTGAACCTTTTATTATTTTAAATAAAGACCAAAAACTATTTTATACATCTGCTCTGATTTTAACTTATTTTAATTTTATTTCCATTTTCACTCTACCCTCCTACCCTCATTCTCCCCTCACCTAAACCTATAGGTCAACCCTACCCCCCTACCTTCCTCTTTCCTAAACTTAACCTCCTCCCCTCCCTGCCTAAACCTAAGGACCCACCCCCCCAAAGCTATACCTCCCTTCCTCTCATACCTTTCTGATCCCTCTCTCATTCCTGTTCTCATCCGATGGTTTTACACCACAATTTTAAGAACTCATATGTTATTACAAAGTTGTTACAACAATTTTTTAAAAATATCCTTTTAATATTGAAAAACACTGTTCAAAAGTATGACCTGTCGCCCGTGCTTTTCTCCTTTATGTACATGACCTAACCCTGCCAGAGCCAGCTATGCTTACAGTGCACAAAAATACTATATATTAGAAGGAAAAACCGAATTTTATCAACCCTCTTCTATTTTCTCACCCCCCTTCTCCCTCTAAGTTTCTGTCTTTTAGGAGCAGCAAAAGTATTTATTAAAGTCCCTTACCTTTTAAAGTCATTTTATACCTTTTTATATCCTTCTTTAGTTCCTCTTATTTCCTCCTTTATTCTTTTAATTCCTGTTTGTAAGGCTCTGTTTCCTTCCAGAGAGGCAGCCGTAATCTCAAAGTGACCACACGGGGGAGCCACAGTAACATTACAGCAGATGGACTACAACCTATAAAAGACTACAAAGATGGTGTTCCACTTCCTGCTTTGACTCCTCCCACATCCTGTAAACTCCCTCCACAGGAACTAGAAAAGCCTGCTGCAGCAAACATTTCTCCCATGCCCCTGAGGAAGACGACACGTCGAAACGTTGGGCTTTTAACCTTTTTTCCTTTTTTCTCTTCGCAGAGACTGAGGATTTTTATGAATTGTTGGCTTTTAGAATTTTTAACTGAGCTCAGTAAAAATTGTGTTTTTAACTGAATGAATACAAAAAGACAGTTATTCCACATCCTGAAACGGGCTGCTTCAAAGAAGGGGATCCAACGACGGCCTCCGGAGAAAACAGGTCCTCCTGTACGGCGGGCCCCAGATCCTGGATTTATCCCACAGCGGTCCAGATTTCGAGGTTGGTGTGGTTCACTCAATTCTGGTTTAAGCCTCTCTGGAACAGAATCATCCTCTTTTGTAAAAAGTTTTTAACAAACAATTTTCATTCTTTTACTTATTATCAAACACCCTCAGTTAATTTAAATCTTAGCACTTATCAATCCTCTTTTAAGCTCCTTCTTTACCTTTCTAAATCTTATTTCATTAATTATTCTGGATTGTATGGTTATTTTAAATAATCATTCTTCCACTGTTCTTATACTTACCTTACCTATTTTACCTTCTTTTTTACTTACCTTTTAATTCATTTTACTTACCTTTTATTCCTTTATCGAGAGATGTACTCAACACTGGAGAGACTGGTCAGCACTCACTTTACAGACCCGGAGGACGCGCAGGTGGATCCACATCATGTTCTTTGGCCAAGAGTGGACCTGAAAGGTTTGGACCCGATAAAATCTAGAATTAGGTCCACTCTATACTTTAAAACAATACAGGTTATCCACCATCAAAATAATATATTTGCAGCCATCGAAAACAACACCATTCCACCGGGCATGGAAAAGAAAACGAAACAATTATCAGACTTTATAAAACCAGCAGGCCCCACCCAGAAGGTGAAAGATAAAATCAAAGCAAACACATACCTCTGGATGAGAAACAATTTGGAAATATTACAGGATCACTACCAGGAAGCCCAATCTGAAATCAGCGGGTTAGTTGAAAACAGCCAACCGTATCAACCATCAGCATGGCAAACGGCACTAACCATGGCTAAAAAAAGATTTGGTCGCCGCCTCACTACAAATTCTATAGAGGAAGCACATACGTACATCCTAGACTGGACTATGTATATGCCTGATCCAGACCTCACACCACCCCTCCACTTTAGAACGGTGGGTTCACAGACGGACGGCCTAGACGGCACCAACCCTGCTGACAAGAAGAAGACCTCCCCCTCCCCGGCCATCTCCAACCACCGAGAGCAGAACGAGGTACGAGGGAAACGGCAGGAGGGACCCCCCCGGAGTTCCTCCACACCAGCCCCCCCACCAACCCGAGGAACGGAGGAACAACACCCCAGCGGAGCCCAGAGTACAGTCCAGGCTACAACCCACCAGACCCGGGCCCCCGGAACCACCACCAGGATCGCAAGGAGGGAGCCCTACGCCCTACCACAACCTGCATCCCAGCAGCAGTTCCACCAGAGGGCCGAGACTACCTCCCAACGGAGCTCCCACAGAGACCCGATCCCACCAGGAGGAACAGACCACCCACAGTCCTCCTTTAAATGGGGGACCCAGCAACAGCCACGCCTCAACACACCACCACTGACCAGAGCCCCTCTACCAGCGCCACAGACCACCTGGCAGAGACATTGAACCTTTTATTATTTTAAATAAAGACCAAAAACTATTTTATACATCTGCTCTGATTTTAACTTATTTTAATTTTATTTCCATTTTCACTCTACCCTCCTACCCTCATTCTCCCCTCACCTAAACCTATAGGTCAACCCTACCCCCCTACCTTCCTCTTTCCTAAACTTAACCTCCTCCCCTCCCTGCCTAAACCTAAGGACCCACCCCCCCAAAGCTATACCTCCCTTCCTCTCATACCTTTCTGATCCCTCTCTCATTCCTGTTCTCATCCGATGGTTTTACACCACAATTTTAAGAACTCATATGTTATTACAAAGTTGTTACAACAATTTTTTAAAAATATCCTTTTAATATTGAAAAACACTGTTCAAAAGTATGACCTGTCGCCCGTGCTTTTCTCCTTTATGTACATGACCTAACCCTGCCAGAGCCAGCTATGCTTACAGTGCACAAAAATACTATATATTAGAAGGAAAAACCGAATTTTATCAACCCTCTTCTATTTTCTCACCCCCCTTCTCCCTCTAAGTTTCTGTCTTTTAGGAGCAGCAAAAGTATTTATTAAAGTCCCTTACCTTTTAAAGTCATTTTATACCTTTTTATATCCTTCTTTAGTTCCTCTTATTTCCTCCTTTATTCTTTTAATTCCTGTTTGTAAGGCTCTGTTTCCTTCCAGAGAGGCAGCCGTAATCTCAAAGTGACCACACGGGGGAGCCACAGTAACATTACAGCAGATGGACTACAACCTATAAAAGACTACAAAGATGGTGTTCCACTTCCTGCTTTGACTCCTCCCACATCCTGTAAACTCCCTCCACAGGAACTAGAAAAGCCTGCTGCAGCAAACATTTCTCCCATGCCCCTGAGGAAGACGACACGTCGAAACGTTGGGCTTTTAACCTTTTTTCCTTTTTTCTCTTCGCAGAGACTGAGGATTTTTATGAATTGTTGGCTTTTAGAATTTTTAACTGAGCTCAGTAAAAATTGTGTTTTTAACTGAATGAATACAAAAAGACAGTTATTCCACATCCTGAAACGGGCTGCTTCAAAGAAGGGGATCCAACGACGGCCTCCGGAGAAAACAGGTCCTCCTGTACGGCGGGCCCCAGATCCTGGATTTATCCCACAGCGGTCCAGATTTCGAGGTTGGTGTGGTTCACTCAATTCTGGTTTAAGCCTCTCTGGAACAGAATCATCCTCTTTTGTAAAAAGTTTTTAACAAACAATTTTCATTCTTTTACTTATTATCAAACACCCTCAGTTAATTTAAATCTTAGCACTTATCAATCCTCTTTTAAGCTCCTTCTTTACCTTTCTAAATCTTATTTCATTAATTATTCTGGATTGTATGGTTATTTTAAATAATCATTCTTCCACTGTTCTTATACTTACCTTACCTATTTTACCTTCTTTTTTACTTACCTTTTAATTCATTTTACTTACCTTTTATTCCTTTATCGAGAGATGTACTCAACACTGGAGAGACTGGTCAGCACTCACTTTACAGACCCGGAGGACGCGCAGGTGGATCCACATCATGTTCTTTGGCCAAGAGTGGACCTGAAAGGTTTGGACCCGATAAAATCTAGAATTAGGTCCACTCTATACTTTAAAACAATACAGGTTATCCACCATCAAAATAATATATTTGCAGCCATCGAAAACAACACCATTCCACCGGGCATGGAAAAGAAAACGAAACAATTATCAGACTTTATAAAACCAGCAGGCCCCACCCAGAAGGTGAAAGATAAAATCAAAGCAAACACATACCTCTGGATGAGAAACAATTTGGAAATATTACAGGATCACTACCAGGAAGCCCAATCTGAAATCAGCGGGTTAGTTGAAAACAGCCAACCGTATCAACCATCAGCATGGCAAACGGCACTAACCATGGCTAAAAAAAGATTTGGTCGCCGCCTCACTACAAATTCTATAGAGGAAGCACATACGTACATCCTAGACTGGACTATGTATATGCCTGATCCAGACCTCACACCACCCCTCCACTTTAGAACGGTGGGTTCACAGACGGACGGCCTAGACGGCACCAACCCTGCTGACAAGAAGAAGACCTCCCCCTCCCCGGCCATCTCCAACCACCGAGAGCAGAACGAGGTACGAGGGAAACGGCAGGAGGGACCCCCCCGGAGTTCCTCCACACCAGCCCCCCCACCAACCCGAGGAACGGAGGAACAACACCCCAGCGGAGCCCAGAGTACAGTCCAGGCTACAACCCACCAGACCCGGGCCCCCGGAACCACCACCAGGATCGCAAGGAGGGAGCCCTACGCCCTACCACAACCTGCATCCCAGCAGCAGTTCCACCAGAGGGCCGAGACTACCTCCCAACGGAGCTCCCACAGAGACCCGATCCCACCAGGAGGAACAGACCACCCACAGTCCTCCTTTAAATGGGGGACCCAGCAACAGCCACGCCTCAACACACCACCACTGACCAGAGCCCCTCTACCAGCGCCACAGACCACCTGGCAGAGACATTGAACCTTTTATTATTTTAAATAAAGACCAAAAACTATTTTATACATCTGCTCTGATTTTAACTTATTTTAATTTTATTTCCATTTTCACTCTACCCTCCTACCCTCATTCTCCCCTCACCTAAACCTATAGGTCAACCCTACCCCCCTACCTTCCTCTTTCCTAAACTTAACCTCCTCCCCTCCCTGCCTAAACCTAAGGACCCACCCCCCCAAAGCTATACCTCCCTTCCTCTCATACCTTTCTGATCCCTCTCTCATTCCTGTTCTCATCCGATGGTTTTACACCACAATTTTAAGAACTCATATGTTATTACAAAGTTGTTACAACAATTTTTTAAAAATATCCTTTTAATATTGAAAAACACTGTTCAAAAGTATGACCTGTCGCCCGTGCTTTTCTCCTTTATGTACATGACCTAACCCTGCCAGAGCCAGCTATGCTTACAGTGCACAAAAATACTATATATTAGAAGGAAAAACCGAATTTTATCAACCCTCTTCTATTTTCTCACCCCCCTTCTCCCTCTAAGTTTCTGTCTTTTAGGAGCAGCAAAAGTATTTATTAAAGTCCCTTACCTTTTAAAGTCATTTTATACCTTTTTATATCCTTCTTTAGTTCCTCTTATTTCCTCCTTTATTCTTTTAATTCCTGTTTGTAAGGCTCTGTTTCCTTCCAGAGAGGCAGCCGTAATCTCAAAGTGACCACACGGGGGAGCCACAGTAACATTACAGCAGATGGACTACAACCTATAAAAGACTACAAAGATGGTGTTCCACTTCCTGCTTTGACTCCTCCCACATCCTGTAAACTCCCTCCACAGGAACTAGAAAAGCCTGCTGCAGCAAACATTTCTCCCATGCCCCTGAGGAAGACGACACGTCGAAACGTTGGGCTTTTAACCTTTTTTCCTTTTTTCTCTTCGCAGAGACTGAGGATTTTTATGAATTGTTGGCTTTTAGAATTTTTAACTGAGCTCAGTAAAAATTGTGTTTTTAACTGAATGAATACAAAAAGACAGTTATTCCACATCCTGAAACGGGCTGCTTCAAAGAAGGGGATCCAACGACGGCCTCCGGAGAAAACAGGTCCTCCTGTACGGCGGGCCCCAGATCCTGGATTTATCCCACAGCGGTCCAGATTTCGAGGTTGGTGTGGTTCACTCAATTCTGGTTTAAGCCTCTCTGGAACAGAATCATCCTCTTTTGTAAAAAGTTTTTAACAAACAATTTTCATTCTTTTACTTATTATCAAACACCCTCAGTTAATTTAAATCTTAGCACTTATCAATCCTCTTTTAAGCTCCTTCTTTACCTTTCTAAATCTTATTTCATTAATTATTCTGGATTGTATGGTTATTTTAAATAATCATTCTTCCACTGTTCTTATACTTACCTTACCTATTTTACCTTCTTTTTTACTTACCTTTTAATTCATTTTACTTACCTTTTATTCCTTTATCGAGAGATGTACTCAACACTGGAGAGACTGGTCAGCACTCACTTTACAGACCCGGAGGACGCGCAGGTGGATCCACATCATGTTCTTTGGCCAAGAGTGGACCTGAAAGGTTTGGACCCGATAAAATCTAGAATTAGGTCCACTCTATACTTTAAAACAATACAGGTTATCCACCATCAAAATAATATATTTGCAGCCATCGAAAACAACACCATTCCACCGGGCATGGAAAAGAAAACGAAACAATTATCAGACTTTATAAAACCAGCAGGCCCCACCCAGAAGGTGAAAGATAAAATCAAAGCAAACACATACCTCTGGATGAGAAACAATTTGGAAATATTACAGGATCACTACCAGGAAGCCCAATCTGAAATCAGCGGGTTAGTTGAAAACAGCCAACCGTATCAACCATCAGCATGGCAAACGGCACTAACCATGGCTAAAAAAAGATTTGGTCGCCGCCTCACTACAAATTCTATAGAGGAAGCACATACGTACATCCTAGACTGGACTATGTATATGCCTGATCCAGACCTCACACCACCCCTCCACTTTAGAACGGTGGGTTCACAGACGGACGGCCTAGACGGCACCAACCCTGCTGACAAGAAGAAGACCTCCCCCTCCCCGGCCATCTCCAACCACCGAGAGCAGAACGAGGTACGAGGGAAACGGCAGGAGGGACCCCCCCGGAGTTCCTCCACACCAGCCCCCCCACCAACCCGAGGAACGGAGGAACAACACCCCAGCGGAGCCCAGAGTACAGTCCAGGCTACAACCCACCAGACCCGGGCCCCCGGAACCACCACCAGGATCGCAAGGAGGGAGCCCTACGCCCTACCACAACCTGCATCCCAGCAGCAGTTCCACCAGAGGGCCGAGACTACCTCCCAACGGAGCTCCCACAGAGACCCGATCCCACCAGGAGGAACAGACCACCCACAGTCCTCCTTTAAATGGGGGACCCAGCAACAGCCACGCCTCAACACACCACCACTGACCAGAGCCCCTCTACCAGCGCCACAGACCACCTGGCAGAGACATTGAACCTTTTATTATTTTAAATAAAGACCAAAAACTATTTTATACATCTGCTCTGATTTTAACTTATTTTAATTTTATTTCCATTTTCACTCTACCCTCCTACCCTCATTCTCCCCTCACCTAAACCTATAGGTCAACCCTACCCCCCTACCTTCCTCTTTCCTAAACTTAACCTCCTCCCCTCCCTGCCTAAACCTAAGGACCCACCCCCCCAAAGCTATACCTCCCTTCCTCTCATACCTTTCTGATCCCTCTCTCATTCCTGTTCTCATCCGATGGTTTTACACCACAATTTTAAGAACTCATATGTTATTACAAAGTTGTTACAACAATTTTTTAAAAATATCCTTTTAATATTGAAAAACACTGTTCAAAAGTATGACCTGTCGCCCGTGCTTTTCTCCTTTATGTACATGACCTAACCCTGCCAGAGCCAGCTATGCTTACAGTGCACAAAAATACTATATATTAGAAGGAAAAACCGAATTTTATCAACCCTCTTCTATTTTCTCACCCCCCTTCTCCCTCTAAGTTTCTGTCTTTTAGGAGCAGCAAAAGTATTTATTAAAGTCCCTTACCTTTTAAAGTCATTTTATACCTTTTTATATCCTTCTTTAGTTCCTCTTATTTCCTCCTTTATTCTTTTAATTCCTGTTTGTAAGGCTCTGTTTCCTTCCAGAGAGGCAGCCGTAATCTCAAAGTGACCACACGGGGGAGCCACAGTAACATTACAGCAGATGGACTACAACCTATAAAAGACTACAAAGATGGTGTTCCACTTCCTGCTTTGACTCCTCCCACATCCTGTAAACTCCCTCCACAGGAACTAGAAAAGCCTGCTGCAGCAAACATTTCTCCCATGCCCCTGAGGAAGACGACACGTCGAAACGTTGGGCTTTTAACCTTTTTTCCTTTTTTCTCTTCGCAGAGACTGAGGATTTTTATGAATTGTTGGCTTTTAGAATTTTTAACTGAGCTCAGTAAAAATTGTGTTTTTAACTGAATGAATACAAAAAGACAGTTATTCCACATCCTGAAACGGGCTGCTTCAAAGAAGGGGATCCAACGACGGCCTCCGGAGAAAACAGGTCCTCCTGTACGGCGGGCCCCAGATCCTGGATTTATCCCACAGCGGTCCAGATTTCGAGGTTGGTGTGGTTCACTCAATTCTGGTTTAAGCCTCTCTGGAACAGAATCATCCTCTTTTGTAAAAAGTTTTTAACAAACAATTTTCATTCTTTTACTTATTATCAAACACCCTCAGTTAATTTAAATCTTAGCACTTATCAATCCTCTTTTAAGCTCCTTCTTTACCTTTCTAAATCTTATTTCATTAATTATTCTGGATTGTATGGTTATTTTAAATAATCATTCTTCCACTGTTCTTATACTTACCTTACCTATTTTACCTTCTTTTTTACTTACCTTTTAATTCATTTTACTTACCTTTTATTCCTTTATCGAGAGATGTACTCAACACTGGAGAGACTGGTCAGCACTCACTTTACAGACCCGGAGGACGCGCAGGTGGATCCACATCATGTTCTTTGGCCAAGAGTGGACCTGAAAGGTTTGGACCCGATAAAATCTAGAATTAGGTCCACTCTATACTTTAAAACAATACAGGTTATCCACCATCAAAATAATATATTTGCAGCCATCGAAAACAACACCATTCCACCGGGCATGGAAAAGAAAACGAAACAATTATCAGACTTTATAAAACCAGCAGGCCCCACCCAGAAGGTGAAAGATAAAATCAAAGCAAACACATACCTCTGGATGAGAAACAATTTGGAAATATTACAGGATCACTACCAGGAAGCCCAATCTGAAATCAGCGGGTTAGTTGAAAACAGCCAACCGTATCAACCATCAGCATGGCAAACGGCACTAACCATGGCTAAAAAAAGATTTGGTCGCCGCCTCACTACAAATTCTATAGAGGAAGCACATACGTACATCCTAGACTGGAC